>NW_015542382.1:3079054-3082708 GCF_001515605.1 Sinocyclocheilus anshuiensis | reverse complement strand
GCTGCCATGTCGTGGAGATGCTGTGTGTTTAGTTGTGAAAGCGAAACTACTTTGTTTGGCCTTCCAAAAGAGGGCACGACTAGAAATCAGTGGTTAAGTTAAGTTACAACACCATTCCAGAACAGCTACAGTATGTGGAAAATAATGTGTTTTTTGAACCTTAAACCACATAAACACATTTCATTACACCAAATACACAAAATAATGTTCTTTTTAGCAACATCATATGAGTTAGTCATATTTTTAAAATACCAAAATAATGAAATTTAATCTCATATTTCGTGATGCGTTGCATTATTTAGTAAAGAATCATATTGTTGTCAGAGCAAATATTTACTAATGCGTGTGTGTGTGTGTGTGTTGCTCACACACACTGTTGCTCTTTGTTTTCTGGGTTTGTATAGAGATCTGAAGCTGGATAATGTGATGTTGGATGCTGAAGGCCACATTAAAATTGCAGATTTTGGCATGTGCAAAGAGAACATGTTTGATGGGGCCACAACCAAAACCTTCTGTGGCACTCCAGACTACATTGCCCCAGAGGTGTGTGTGGATATATGAGTGTGTTATGTGAGTCTTATGTTATTACACTTATGTTAGTGCGCACGAGGCATATATATGCTCTCCTGTGTTACAGATCATTGCATATCAGCCGTATGGCAAGTCTGTTGACTGGTGGGCTTATGGAGTTCTCCTCTATGAAATGCTGGCAGGACAGGTAAACTAATGCCACCTTATCATTCTGAGTCTAAATTCCAGAGCATTATGTGATTGTGATAGATGCAGTGATGCCTGTGTGCTTCCTCTTCTTTAGCCCCCTTTTGATGGTGAGGATGAAGATGAGCTTTTCCAGTCAATCATGGAGCATCATGTGTCTTACCCCAAATCCATGTCCAAAGAAGCAGTGGCCATATGCAAAGGGGTAGGCGACACACACAAACACACACTTTATACATTCTTGTCTATGCTTGCATACACTAACAGACACTGTTACGTGTTGGCAGCTGATGACCAAGCATCCAGGGAAGCGTCTGGGCTGTGGACCGGAGGGAGAGCGAGACATTAAGGAACACGCTTTCTTCCGCTACATGGACTGGGAAAAACTGCAAAATATGGAAGTTCAACCTCCCTTCAAGCCCAAGGCAGTAAGTAATAATGAAGCGGTTTGTTTGTTTGTTTGTTTGTTTGTGTGTGTGTGTGTGTGTGTGTGTGTGTTTGTGTGTGTGTGTTTTATCAGGTGGGTGCATAGCTGCATGTGGCAATAATATGGCATCCTTTTTACACTATTCTTGTTCTTAGTACATGTGATGGAGAATATCTTCATTATTTATGTGTCTCATTTTTTAGAGAAGATTTGGTGTATGTGGCCAAGACACTGTGGTTCCAAAATGCTCAGTGCAGGAAGTAAAGCGTCACTTCATGCTCTGCTGTTAAACCACAAAGATTATGAAATTACAGACATATCACAGTATCGTTCATTATGTTTTTAAAATGTTTTTTAAAGAAGTAGTCTTTTATGATTACCAGGACTATACTTATTTGATCAAAATATAGCAAAAACAGTAAAAAATTATTACAATTTAAAATAACTGTTTTCTATTTTATTTTGTTGTCATGTCAAGACACTGTGGTTCCAAAATGCTCAGTGCAGGAAGTAAAGCGTCACTTCATTCTCTGCTGTTAAACCACAAAGATTATGAAAACACAAATATGTGAGGCAGTGAAGGTTTGCTTTAATATTTAGACTGAAATTCTGCAGAAAACTATAATGGAGCATTTTAAGAATTTTGCGTGTTGACTCAGGATGTGGATATACAGTGACCCAAAAACGTATTCAGACACTTAAACCACACTAAAATATATCATTGTATTCATTTTAAAGACATGTAGCACAATTTTCAATGATAAAATGATACATATGCTGTTTCAAAGCCAACCAGCTGCTTTGGCTGAACAATGTGCAAGTGATTAATGGTAATGCACTGCTTATCTGCCAACATCTGCATCACTTAAATTAATTCATATTCATGAACCAAGCTGCGCCTGGCACAGCATGTGCACTATACTGCTGAACAACAGACGAAAAGTAATCTTTAATTTAAAAAATATATAATAAGTTTAGTTTAGTATAGTAAAGTAAATATTTAGTATAGTATAGTAAATATGTATACTGTTTTCTATTTTATTTTGTTGTCATGTTTTATTCCTGTGATGGCAAAACTGAATTTTCAGCATCATTACTCCAGTCTTCAGTGTCACATGATTTGCAACAAAGTTTAGGTCTAATTATTAAACTGACAATAATGCTAGTTATTTGTTTTTAAGCTTTCAAATGGTATCTGGAATGAGTGTATCCATGGCAACTAGGCATTTGAAATCATGTTGTATATGTGAATAGAGGCTGATGAGATTTTGAATGTGTCTCCCACTTTTCTGATCATTCCTAAGCCCCTGCAGTTAACAGATTGCATATGAGTATTCTAACAGGTTTGATTTATTTTGAATTCTTCATGATAAGTCTATATGTGCATAGATCTCCATGTAACGGTGCTGCCTGATTCAGGTTAAGGTTAGGTCGTCATTTTGTTCTTTGCTCTAAAGTCTAAGCATATATTTCTGATAATGCATTTGACTGTGGGCTGATTGGCCAGTTATAGCAAGCCCCGCCCCACATAATTCTGCATTAAGGATGTGTGCGGTGAGTTCAAAGAATAAACATTTAAATATTGAATTCAAAACCCATTTACCCATTCACAGGTAAGTGATTTGGATACAGAACCCTTATTATTTTCCCACAATCCCTGCTCTTCACCCTCTCACTTCTTTTTGAACACTTGGAATTGTCCAATTCCACAGATCACATTTTTCTGAATGCTGCACATTCATCACCTGAAAACTAAATGGTTTTTTTTATGTGTTGACTTCTAGCAGCACAACAATTAGCAGCATCAGAAATATGTTTCTAACACAGAAAATGATGTGCATGAAATGTTTTGCTCAAACGAGAACAGGAAGGTGTTTTACTGACAGTATGTGCATATAATTTAGTTATGCAATGTAGGTATGTGCTCATCATTTTCTATCATTACACATTCACTCAATTAAGACTGTTACTATTATCACACGTCTGAATATTTTTTTTCAGTTATTTTGCCACATTTGAAGCTTCCATTTGTCATTAATTCCTCATTTGTTTGCTCACGCCGTACCATTATTTTCCCATCCCACATCTCTCTTCTCTCGTCTTCTCCACAGTGCGGTCGAGACGCAGAGAACTTTGATCGTTTTTTCACCCGTCATCCTCCCGTCCTGACCCCTCCTGACCAGGAAGTGATTCAAAACTTGGACCAAGAAGAATTTCAGGGCTTCTCGTACATTAATCCAAATTTTGCATCTGTGAAATCCAAGTAGCCAGTTTTAGCCAAGCTCAAAATAGGGACCAATGAGATTACAGATCTTGAAATTACATAGTCTGAATGAGCCAATGAGAGAGTTCAACCAGATTGATGGAGGAATGGAGGTAATTTCTATTCATATTGTTCCTTCCTGCTTACTATTTTTTGTTTGATTAAAAGGATCAAGGAAAGAGATTGACTAACTTTGTAAATGAACCTATAAAGAGTGAATGTGTGGCAGCCTTGCGAGATTTTGACC
>NW_015542382.1:3067446-3078970 GCF_001515605.1 Sinocyclocheilus anshuiensis | reverse complement strand
TATATATTATAATGACAATGACAACTATAATCACAATTTAAGAATAAGACAAAAATGCACTCAAATGTGATGAGAATCAATGTGACAATGCAAAAAAAGATTGTACTGGTTTTAAAAATTGGCTTCATTTTATTTATTATCAATTTGTTTCTTATTATTTTCTTTTCATTTTGGGGTGAAATGTGACCTAGACCTGCCCTAGAGGTTTTGTGAGATTCACTCATTGTCTCTGATGAAGCATATCTTTAGAATATTAAATATAGCTGCCAAATCTATCTTTCTCCCCACACGCACACATGCACACACAAGCCATGCGCCTCAGATGAACCATTTACCGCTTATTGATCGGGATGTTTACTGGGTCTCACCCCATTTTAGTGCTTTTTTCGGTTGGGTGTTGTACGTGTGTTTGTGTGAAACTGTGCCAAGTCAGAGATTAAAGTTTAAGAACTGGTCATGCAACGTGTAGTTTTCCAACCAGTGCTGCTTGGATACTCATAACCACATCCTTAAACCAACTGGAAATGATAGTGATGTGACTACAACAACTTAATTCCAGACATGATGATGATGATGATGATGATGATGATGATGTTGTAACTACTTACGAGAACATATCTTTTATGTCATTGTTCTGCCAAATCTGTGATGTGTGACATTTTTTGACTTGTTATCTATGCCTGGCAGTGTTTGGATCAAATTACTGTGAAACTGTGGACCGACTGTTTCTATAGAGGAAAATATATGAATATGTATTTGGAATATATTAATGATTTTTGTATGTCTGTATATTTTCCTTCTCTGTGTTTATTCTTGCATGCACAATTAGTGCCGAAATGTAGTCTCTGAATACTGATATTTTATTATTTTAGTAAATAATATGCACTATAGTTTTTAGATGACAATATTTCATTTTTCTGGTAAATAGAATTCTGCAGTCTAAAAAAGTTTTTCCAAACTATAAAATGCATATGCTCGCCAAGGCTGCATTTATTTGATCAAAAATACAGTAAAAAACAGTAACATCTTGAGTGTCACATAAATCATTCTAATATGCATAATGCAGTTTTTCAGGAATCTTTTATGAAAAGATTTATTTGAAATGTTTTGTAATATTATAAATTGTTTCATTTGTCACTTTTGATCAATTTAATGAATCCTTAGTGAATAAAAGTAAATTATTTCTTTCAAAAAAAAAACTTACTGATCCCAAACAGTGTCCACAATGCAAGAACACTAATTGACTAGTCTTAAAAATAAGCTACCTGCTTAGATACCTGCAAAATAACCATCAGCAAACAGCAGATCCATATGAGAACAAAAGGAGTGTTTTGCGTGAGTGTGTGAAATTGTGCGTTTGGACTTCTGGGTCTCATGAAGACATGATGGTGCAGTAATTAAGTAGGTACAGGGACCAGACTCTCAAGAAGTACTTCTCTCCAAAGTTGGTTTGGGCCTCTAGCAGAAGGTAGGACTTCGTCTTGATTGTCCTCTGTCTTGAATGAAAGAGCATTTGGTGTCTCTCTGTTCCTGGTTTATGTGTTTAGCAGAACTTCGAGCTGTTTGTCTCCAGTTGGCTGGACTTTAATGTCCAAATGTTCATCTCGTTCTCATGGCTTTTTAGAGAATTTTTGTTAAATGTTTTAGACATTTATGGTCTAGTCTGCTCTCCTCTGAGTCTGTACTGTCCCTCCATGTTATTTGTGGTTTAATTCAGCCTCCTCCAGACTGACTCTCTTTTGTCTTGAGTTTTTGATTCTGATGTAACTTCAAGCTGTGGGTTCCTCTTCATCAGTTTCCTCTTGGTCTTTCTGACTTTTAGTATCTGATTATCCTCTGTGATGTTTTCGTGTTGTCTTTACAGTTGATATGTGATTATAATCACAGATGTCTGATTTAAAGTCAACATAAAATCAAAATGGATCCTATTTGCTTTCTTCATGCATGTTTCAGGTGATTTGGCATATTTTTCTAAAGTGCCTCCGTAATTCATGATCAGCTTTTTTCTGCTGAAGTCACCAAGGCTTTGTGGGCTATTGGATCATGTTAACTTATTAGCAGTTTTCATGGGCAATTTCCAGTGGACAAATTCAAGTTTATCTGGTTGAATATCCTGCTTATCACAGAAACAGGCCACACCGTGAAAGTAAAATAGGTTGCAAATGCAATTTTGTGTTGACTTTTTATTGCATTGCTATAAGAATAATGGTCTTATTGAAGTGATGCATAATGCAAAATGCCAACAAAAACCTTTGCTGAAGATGTGGAAAAGTTGTAAGATGTGGTTGGTGTTGATGCCCCCCCCCCCCAATATTAAATTTTTTTGAATTGAAAAATTAGACCGTGAGAGTGCTAACATTTCACAATAAGTGTAATAATGTACAAAAAATTACTTTAAAAATGTTTTCAAAATTTGTTAATGTGCAGTTATAAATATTCCTATACAGTAATTAACTAATGTTAATTTATACAAATTAATGTTAAAATATACACTATCATTTAAAACGTTTGGGTCGGTAACATTTTTTTTTTAAGAAATTAATACTGCTATTCAGCAAGGACGCATTATATTGATAGAAATCAGTAGTAAAGACATTTATAATGTCTTGCAAAAGACTTTTATTTCAAAGAAATGCTGCTCTTTTGAACTTTCTATTCATCAGAATCCTGAAAAATATTAAGCAGCACAATGTTGTATTGTTCAATGCACGTGGCAATAAACTCAACATCATATTGTTCAATGTTGAGAAATGATGCTGTCAATTCAGCTTTGCATCACAGGAAAAAATTACATTTTAAAATATATTTAAATAGAAAACAGTTATTTTTAATTGTAATAATATTTCACAATATTACAGTTTTACTGTAAAAAAAAAAAAAAATTTTGAATCTCACCAACCTCAGAATTTTGAACAGTAGTGTATGTAATTAACTAATGTAAACATGTAGAGCCTTACTGTATTGTGGTGTTTTCAAAATTTTAAAAAACGTAAACAATTTAAAAATGTGTAAACAAGTAATATCTTTGACCTTTAACACCTTGAGTTCAGGTTACTAGTTATAACCTAGACCATTAGTGACGTATGCAAAATATTATGCACATTCATGGTCACACTCATAACTCTCTTTCTCTGTTTTTATTTCAGAAAAATCGACGTGACACAGGTAATTTTGACAAGGAGTTCACCAAGATGGCGGTTGAGCTGACACCAACGGATAAACTCTTCATTATGAATCTGGACCAAAATGAATTCCAAGGCTTCTCCTACACCAACCCTGAGTTTGTCATTCAAGTTTAACACCAAACTCCAGTTGATTGCTCCATACAGGTGTGAGAGCAGGACATGGTCTTATTACCCAGAAAGCATTCTTTTGTCCCTGTGCCATCTTAATTGTCCTCTCTCTTCACCTAAAAAGGCACAAACCCAGCAGGTTCATACAGAACCAAACCAGGATTATACTCAGTCTCAACCAAGGCCTCAGAAACTCTGAAATGAATTTGCCAGAGGAGAGAGAATGGTTATAAAAGAGTGTATTCACAGTCTCCATGAGAATGTCTTGTGTTTTCATCTCCATGAGAATTATCCTCTTTCTTTTACCCATTCTCTCCATAGATTCAGTCAGCTTTTTCCTGCAGCCCCTCGTTTCCAAATGAATTAGCCTGACAACATGCAACACTTTTTCAGAGCTAATTAGGCCTTACGCAACCTTGAACCGTTTAAGTTACAATCTGGTCTAAATTAGTAAAGCATTTTGGTATCAATTCAAAGTCAAGTTCCCGTGCATCAGTGAGTGATAGATAAGCAAATATCCTCAAGCACTTCTTGCTAGATGTCTGTTTAAGTGGTTGATATCTGTCAGCTTGGTCTGAGATTCTCAGCATTACAGCAAAATATTTAAAATAATGACATCCATATGGCCTTTAGTTTGCTCCCAGCATAATGGCTTCTGTTCATGAGATGCTCTTAAAATTCATTCTTTGTGTCACGATAACTTGAGCGAAAAACATAAGACAACAGGGTTGATTTATAATTTACATGCAACTCAAAAGCACATGGATAAAGCTTTGAAAATCAACATTTTACATGAAAACGGTTGACGTTTGTGGTGCCAGAAATATGTTGATTGTTTGCCTTCATTGCTGATCAGTTGAAATCTGATATTAAAACAGTCTTAAATCAATTAATGAGCTTAACTGTGAGAGCATCATATTGATTTTGCTTTTTGAGATTTTTCAGTTGAATTTTCCTTGTTATTATGACATAGTCATATTTATAAGATAAAGGGGGTAATTATAACAGAAGTCATAATTATGACATAAAAAGTCATATTTATGAGATGAAAATCATAGTCATAATTTCAACTTTGTTTCACTTTTTAATCTTACAATATCAGCTTGTTTGACTTCTATGTCTCAATTTCAACTTTTTATGTCTGAATGACTTAGTATGTCAATTTTCATAATTATTTACCAAAGCATGATTTATGTGGTGGAATTGGATTTTTAAAGAAAAGTTGGCATAATGCCCATTTTAGGGTTAAAAACCGTTTGAGAAGGAAACATTCTGCAAGCATGACACAAAGAGAATAAAATGCAAAAAGCAGTGACTAGCATCAAATAACATGAAATTAAAATATACTTACAAAAAAATGGATAATGAATTAGGGGAGACATATCTTTAAGGGCACAGAAAAGTGCTATCGTATAACAATACATCCTTTTGATGTGCAATATGATGAGAATTACAAATACTGACTGGAAAATGTTAGAATGCACTTTCAACCTTTACTGTGTTTAAAGCATTGAGTTTCACCATTTCTTTTCAATTTATTTTTGAACAGCTGACAAGTGCATGCGGTTGCAATCCTTGATAAAGTGCGTAAGTGCTGTTTACTGAATTGGCATCAGGGGTTGTTTCATGCATATGACTGGCTGCAGAGAATGTGATTCATACTGTATGAGCTGAAAAACTAACATTAGCTACTGTACCAGTCTTTACTGAAACCCTAATGTGCCATATATTTTTGTGGGGGAATCTGCAGTGTTTGGGGAGCTCATTATGTGCAATGTGTCTGTGTTAAACAGACTCCACAAGGAGTTTTAGTCTACCCTATGCATGCCTGGTAGAGCCCTTGCTCTTTAACTCGGTGTTAACTTATTAACTAAGTGTGTCAGTAATGGTTGGATCTGTTGTAGCATAGATCCTTATTAGGTTTATGGTGTGTGAACATTTCTATTTGTTTATATGTTTTATTTTGTAATTAGATATATAAAATAGAAATATAAGTATTCTAGTCTTCCAAATGAAAACACATTGTGTGATCATGTAAACAGTGATAAGTATAATCTGCTTTTCCTAAGGTGATAACTGGAAAAGTGGGGATAATGTATAAAGATATTGTATAATATTTATTGTATAGTGTATATGGAGGGTTAAAGGTTTGTGAAGACCTGTAGCCTGAACTACAAAGATGTGAAAGCTGGAAAGAGAGATTGAAAAGCTGTTATTTTAAAGCAACTGTATGTTTTTAATCTTGAAATACAGTTTCAAAATAATTCTGATGGTTCACTGACTTTTAATAATGCAAATGGCTTCTGTTTCCGCTCAATCGTGTGTTTTGGGATGATGTAGTCTAAGTTTGCTGAACGGGTATGAAATTCCGCGAAAAGGGTGGATTGCTTTATGGCAGTAACAAATGCACATGTAATTACGACAGTGAATTTCACTCACTTAACTCTAGGGAGCTCCAAAGTCGCAAAAATACACAGAACTACATACAGTTGCTTTAACTAGACTTTTATAAAAATAAAAATAAAACATAAGAAAGATGAAGGTGATAAAATAGCGTGTAGTTGACAGCCTTACTAGCGTTACTGCCCTAAACTAAATCTCTTCGGCATGTGCGTAACTGTAAATGAATGATGTGGCCTTTACGCAATCAAGGTAATTGTCACACCTCGAACAAACATGCACATTTTAATATTGTAAACCCTGGCCCTGTTTAGTAGGCGGTTATTATTTTAGTTTTTCTATCATGTTTTAATGATGAAGGCTTTAAAGGGCTTCCTGTACAAGAATCAAACCCCCAAAACAAGTTTTATACTATGCAAGACAGATGCATGTCAACAACGACACATCGACATAACATCCAGACAGCAGCAGTGGTTGGCTATGGGGAGGGCTATCGCTGGTAATTGCAGAGATATTTTGCATGTTATTTATTTATGCTATGTGGATTATTAAAGCTGAAGTTTTCAAATGCCAATCTGTGTGTTTGTAATTTTTGTTAGTTTTTGTTATGAGGTTCTATAGAGAGTCCATAGTGTCATATATATATATATATATATATATATATATAAAAGTATATAAAGCAGCGACTGATTATGAAACATAAAACTACAGTGAGACTTTACATTAGTGGTCATGTTACATTCTACACACACATTAAAACTACAATAGCGGGTAACCAGTGTTGGGAAGTAACTACAGAATTACATAATTTAACTACAAAATGAATGTATCTGTAATCAGTTACAGTTACTGAGAAAAAAAATGTGTAATTAAATTAATTACTTATGAAAATGTTTACGATTACAAAGGGAGTTACATCTAATTTTTTTTCACACACACCCCCACATACAGATTTAGCTGATTTCTTTCATAAATTGCGTTGACTGCTGTTTTATTTCCTATTTGGGTTTATGTATATGCTTTATTTTTGAAGATTAACTGTTCTTTTCCAAGCCATTGTTAGATGCCAGTGTTTCCTGTCATATATGCAAAGATTTGATTTCAAAATCAGTATCGTAGCTACTAAACTATTTCTTGTTATGGTTTTAAATCTGTATTTAACCTCAGAATTATCTCAAAGTAAGTCTGATTTTGTGGTGGCTGTGCTTTAAAATTAAATGATTATAATCTTAATTGATTGATTAATCTTAATTGATTGAGCATGTGACAGTAATCAGTGTTGAGTAGCCTACTACTGTGAGGTTAACCCTGCCTGGTTTACATGTTTGAAAATGATTAACAGTTGAAAACATTAGAAATGTAGAAAAGTCATCAAAAAGTAATCAAATGTAATCAGTTACTGTCACTAATCTCTAGCTGGAGTGCCTGTGAGCTTCGCTAGAGGGCACTCCATTCCAGACTCTTGCCACTTTACCCCGGACTCCATTTCCCATAATCCTTTGCACGGACTAATCAGGACTCACCAATTGCAGTCACCTGTCTCTCATCACCTCATCAGTCACACACTATAACAGGGGTTCTCAAAGTCTACATTCAAAGGTCCAAATCTGAATTTTCATCAGTGTCAAAGGTCCGGACCGGAACAATTGGTTATTACAAAACTTGTTTTTAATAAACATACGTAACATGCATAACAAATAAACCTTTTTTTTTTTTTAAATAAAGTGCAAAAGTGGCAAAACAATTAATTTAAGTGTCTGCAATAGAGGTCGACCGATATTTAGAAATCAGGGCATCCGATGGCCGATATATGATGCTGATTTTTTGGCCGATTTATGTTTGGACGATTGTTTTTTTCCTTCTTTATCTCATAAAAGCGAGTTTGAGTAAATGATTATTGCAGGGCAGAAGATGGTAATAGTAGTAATAGTAGTAGTAGTAGTAGTAGCCTAATTCATAGTAATAATACATGGCTCAAAGCACCTTCTCAAAACAGTTCTGAAGCATGCTTTTTGTTTATGTTTGCTGACGGACACCAGCGTTTCCCACAGACTTGCAAATGCAAATTCATTTTCTGCCAGCAGGAGGCGCTGTTGGAGCGGAGATATAGCGGTTTCCCCGGTAATGGCTGTAATCAAATACAAAACGGTATGTCAAACGTCATATGCTCACTGGATGTCATGACAACAAATGTCATGAAGGAAAAGTTTCAATATGTCGCCTTCGCTTTAATTTCGGACCATCTCCAAAAAGACATTAAAAAACTAAATGTATGATTTACAAGTTTAACATGCGTTTATCAAAGTAGGAAATAATTAGTGTTCTTGAAATATGAAATTGGGGCGGGTCCGGACTGAATTCCCTCCGGGGGAAGCACTTTGAGAAGCACTGCACTATAAGAATGACACAACACACACGTTTACACTGCTGATGATTGATAGCCTGTAATGTTTCCTAGTTTCCTTGCCTTCGAGTTTTTGATCTTGGACTGTTTCCTTGTTTTGATTGTTTGCTGCCTGCCCTGACCATTGCCTGTTTATTGAATTACTCTTTTGGATTTGCCTTTGATGGTACTGTTTTGCTGGTGTTTGACCCTGCCTGTCTGACTACGATCTTAATAAAGCTGCATGTGGATCCTCAACTCTGTTGTCACACCTCCAACGTTACAGTTACATTATTTTAATACAGTAATTGAAATAGTTACATTCCTTATTACATTTCAGATAGGGTAACTTGTAATCTGTAACCTACTACATTTACAAAGTAACCTTCCCAACACTGAATATTGTAACCTGACACTGAGTATTTAATGTTGTACAATGTCAAAATATGTCATAGCAACTTGTCTAGCCATTTATATTGTCACAATAATTGCATACGTTTTATACGACTTTACAATGTAATAAAAAAATTTAATATGTGTAATTTCAGAAACGTTAAGTGTTAATAAACGTACGTTTTCTGTCAATATATTTCTACGGTTTGTAAATAAGCAAATGAAAATGGCAGGGTAACTAAATAAATGTGTTAGTTTGTGCATGTTCTTCTTTAAAATGTACTGATCCTTTATTGCATAAGTTTATCTGTGCTGTTCACGACACTATTGAGCGCAAAGTGAGAGGCGGTGCTTTACATCCACAATCAGAGAGGCTCAACCAAAACCCACCTCAGTATGATCCATGTGGGAATGCACACAGACCAGTCATGGGCATACTGGTTTTACCCGAGAGAATACCGAGAAATCCTAACACCACCGTAATATATTTTGGGAAAAAGTTTTTCTTGGGAGTTGATTTTGAATGTATGAGGTAAGTTTGGAGCGTTAAAATTAGGATTTAGCCTACCTTAATGAAGGAGATAAACCCCAATGATCTCTCTCACTTTACGCGTAAAAGCGCACAGCATGAGGAACTCGTGGCAAAATTTCTCGAAAACGTCACTGTCATGTGAGACATGTGAGACTTCATCAACACGCGTGAATATGGATAAGCCGTGCTAAGGGTACACTGATGCCAGAGAGCCGGGTGCAGGATGAAGGTGTGTAATCGTGGAGTGCAGATGCTCCTCACCACGGCGGGGGCTTTCGCAGCCTTCAGCCTGATGACCATCGCGGTGGGCACCGACTACTGGCTGTACTCGCGTGGAGTCTGCAGGACCAAAAGCGTCAATGACAATGACACCAACCGAAAGAACGAAGAGGTACTTACGCACTCGGGACACTGGAGACAGTGCTGCATGGAAGGTACTTTTTTTCCTTCAAAACTGTGAAA
The DNA here is from genome assembly GCF_001515605.1 of Sinocyclocheilus anshuiensis. Taxonomy (NCBI): domain Eukaryota; kingdom Metazoa; phylum Chordata; class Actinopteri; order Cypriniformes; family Cyprinidae; genus Sinocyclocheilus; species Sinocyclocheilus anshuiensis. The sequence goes on along the minus strand of NW_015542382.1, from coordinate 3,069,507 downwards.
AAATGCTTTTTATTACATGTATAATGGATGACTTGATAACACTATAATAGCCTATATATTTAGCTCAAACTATGATTTTGTTATGATTTTTATTTTATGATTGCAAGTAAGTTGTAGCAGTAGAACTGTGGTATAAATGTTGCAATAAATTGATGGTAAATTGCTATTCATTAAACGAATGAATGAATTAAATGACAGAAAGGTTCTGAAACCTTAACACAGTATTTGTTTGAGATTTAATGTTACTGAATAATTGAAATATTTATACTCTTACACCAAAAAAATTGTACATTTTATAATTAACTAGGCTAATTTTATTCAAGTCAAAATAGCATAACATCACTTAATCAACCGAAATACCTTAATTTATACCAACTATTGTTTATGGGTTAAATCAGGTAAAATTAGCTATTTAATATAACAATTTCAAGTTACAATTTTTACAGTGTACAAAAAAGTAAAATCACCATGCAATTTTTTCATTGTACAGTAGTTTTACTGTTTTTTACATGTACCATAAATTACTCATAGTACACATTCACTATAATAGCACTATCTTACAATGACCTTACCGTCACTGTCATTTTACCACACATTACGTTTTTCTAAAGCTTGTGTGTCAGATGACTATAAATGTTTAAAAGTTGGAGCCGAATCAAACCCCTTTCCTGTTTCCTGTGGGTTGATTTATTTATCTGATTATTGATTGAATTATTTTTACTTTCTCTCACAATACGCATTCCTCTAGTTTCGACCCACACCCTCTCCTACTCTCTGACCTATATCACTTCAACGTCAATTATTTTAATGGAAAGTGTAATGAAGCGTTCACTCTGTTAAAAGGGCATCAATGTGACAGCGTTCACTTTACACGTGTGAATGCAAGAGATATTTAAGGTACGAGTAGACAGTTATGAAAGACGGTTGGCACAGACTATACTTTCTATAAAACATCATTTATACACACAAAGATATAGAAATCCAGCTATTAAAAATGCAGATGCATGTACATGTATGTGGCATCTACATCACACTCACATACATGCACATGCAATGACCATTTTGTATTAAATTACAAACAACAACAAAGAAAGCCATGGAAGCCCTGTTTAAATTGACATTTTAGCTTCTATATTTTGCTTTAAATCTCTTTTAAATATTACTTTGGCTCATGATATTTGATATGTGGATTGACACTGAGCAAAATAGAAAATGTGTTGCCTAGATAAAAGAGAAACAGAGTCTGTGTGTTTTGAGAATGTCTAATTAGTTTGGAGGATATTGATATTGTTAATGATTTGATAGCATTAGTCCAATCATGTGGAAAATGGCATTGGCCTTTAACTGAGGCATGTGTGATTGTGAAAGTATCTGGTGTTTCTTACAGGCATATTTAAAGGGGTTTGTAAGAACATTGATCATTTTCCAGAGGATGCAGATTATGAACAAGATGCTGCGGAATATCTACTGCGTGAGTATCTACAAATGTTTCACATTCAGTTAAAGATAAAACACATTCAATAAAAACCTACTATAAGAATAGCATTTGCAAACTCTGTAGTTTCCAATTTAATCACTGTTAAAACAAGGTTCCTTCCTAAAGATTTTAGAAAAGTGTGGAAATGTACTGAATTTGATTTGAGTAAATTCCAGGTGTGAATATATATGGGAAAAAAAGCAGTATGGAAAAATATTTGTGTTATTGTGTTAATCATACTGATGCATCAGGTGAATACTTGCAGATTCTTCTCATCATGTAGCATGTTATTACTTCAGGAAAACCAACGGCAAAAAAGAGAAAATAATAATATTTAGAGATGACAATATTATATAAATATAATGCTGTATGAACCATTTATGTAAAAATATGGACTGAAAAATTTAGAGTGGTTTGAAAATGATGGAATTTTGAATTGGAAAATATGTAGGAACCCTGTAAAAGAGCTCAAATAAAATAATAAGTATAATAATAATAAGTATATAGATTAGAGAAAAACACTATTAGAGATTAGTTATAATGTGTGTGTGTGTGTGTGTGTGTGTGTGTGTGTGTGTGTGTGT
>NW_015542382.1:3061872-3067419 GCF_001515605.1 Sinocyclocheilus anshuiensis | reverse complement strand
TGTGTGTGTGTGTATGTGTGTGAGAGAGTGTGTGTGTGTGTGTGTGTGTGTGTGTGTGTGTGTGTGTTTGTGTGACAGGTGCTGTGCGCGCCTCTAGTCTTTTCCCTATACTGAGTGTGGGACTGCTGTTCATTGGTGGAGTGTGTGTAGCCGCCAGTGAGTTCTACAAGAGCCGACACAATGTCATCCTGAGCGCAGGCATCTTTTTTATCTCAGCTGGTATGTCCATATGCTCATATATAGACTTTTACCTGGTTACATGTACCATAGATGTTTTCAAATATATCAATTATAAATATATCTGCAAACAGCAATCACAGGGTGAAGCACCCAAATAGCAGCCCTTTGTAATGTTGAGTAGATTTGTTTGATCATAGCAAAGCAGATTTTGTATTATTTGTAACTTTTTAGCTTTTGACAAGTAGGTGGCACTGTAAGCAAATTTATGTGGTATTCTCGTGACAGTAATATGGAAGCCAATTTCTGCCACATAAGAAAAACTATTTGGTAAATCATAATTATGACAAAAGTGAATTTAGGACATAAAGAGACAAACATATGAGATAAAAAGTTTAATTATGACATAAAAGAGGAAATTATAAGAAAACGTCTAAGAGATTATGACAAACAATAATGATAAAAAAGTCGTCACTTTTATTTATATAGCGTTTTTAACAATACAGATTGTGTCAAAGCAGCTTTACAGTATTAAATAGGAAAAATAGTGTAATAATGCAAAACAGTAAACACTCAATTTTCAGTTAGAGTCAGTTATGACATAAAAAATCTTAATATAGACAGCCGAAATTATGACTTAAAAAGTCAAAATTATGACAAAATTTTGTCTTTACTTCATAATTAAGACTTTTTGTCATAATACAAACTTTTTGTCATTATTTTGACCTATATGTCATGTTTATGACTAGATTCCCATAATTTCCCATAATTTGTTCCCATACTTTTGTCCTTTTATTTCATAATTAGTACTTTTTTTTATATTAATTATTGTACTTTTTATCTTAGAATTATAACGTAGTATCTCAAAATAGAAACTTTTTCTATAATAAATATTATTATATTAAGTCAATTATTATGACTTATGTTTCTTCTTGTGTGAAAGTTAAAATTATGATCTACTAAGTCATAGTTATGGGATAAAAAGTCACAATTATGGGAGAATAAGTCCTAATTGTGATAAGAAAAGGTGAAATTGACCAATTTACTTTTTATATCATAATTATGATTTTTTGTTAGAATTTTAACCTTTTCATTTCATAATTATGACTTCACATTTACATCTCAACATTACCTACTTTTTATCTCATAATTATGACTCAGTATCTCATAATTTCGACTTTTTATGTGGCATAAATGGGCTTCCGTACAATGCAACGTTTCATAAACAAAACTACAGAATCAATGCCAAGGGTGTCTTTAGCAACTTCATGATTTTGGAAAATTAGTATTGAAGGCAAAAAAATATGATCTTTTTTTGTGGGAAAAATGCATTACTTACATAATTTACGTAAGATTGTTTTCATAAGATCACCAGTTATTTCGAGGAAGGCATGATAACTTCTAGGGACATTTAACTAATTTCTAAGGACATTTCTTAGCAAATTGCCCCCAATGTATGATTAGGTTAGAAACACACACATAAGTGAAGGTTGACAGTATCTTTTTTTAGGCCTCAGCAACATCATTGGCATTATCGTGTACATCTCATCCAACGCTGGCGACCCTAACCAGAGCGAGTCGAAGCGCAGTCACTGGTACGGCTGGAGCTTCTACTGCGGCGCTCTTTCCTTCATCATAGCGGAGACTGTTGGCGTCCTGACCGTGCACCTGTTCATCGATACGCACCGTGTGCTGAGAGCGCGTTCGCATCACACACTCCAAACCAGCACGCATTCCCTACAGCATCGGCGCTCGACCAGCTACCGTTCCCGCTACCGCTGGAGGCAGGGTCAAAACCGCTCCTCAGACTCCCGATCGCGCGAACCCTCTCCGGCCCGTCACGGGAACGACCTCGGACTTTACGCGCTGGGACGCGGACTTCCACCAACAGCTGCTCACACGCTTGCGCACAACACCATCAACGCTGGCCGTGGTTTTGCACATTTTCATAACTCTGACATCGCTAATAACAGCTTTGCAAATCCTCATGTGTTCACCATGCAGAACTCGTTGAAATCAGAAAGAGAGCTTTCGCACATACAGAACTCGTTGAGCACCGAGAAAGGCTTTGCGTTTGCAAATGCACATGGTCAAAATTCAGTCAAACCTGAAAATGGAGTCGTGCTGTCGCAGAACTATAAACTAAACTCACTAAATCCCAGTAAAAGCCCAATGCATGCGCAAAATTCTGGGAATGACAATTCACCCGTGCAAAACGCTGTAAAAGAGCCCTCATATATGTCTCAAAGTAGCACTGCGTCAAGAACAACTCCGGTGTAAAAAAAAAAAAAAGAAGAAAAAAAAGGGACCTATGCTGCTATATTATGCTATATGAAAGGTCATGAAGATTAGCTAATTCCTTCACTGAATATATGCATATTATTTGCTTTTAGCTTTATGTACTAAATGAAGTGGATTGACTCTGAAAAAAACAAATGGTGCTGTTTCTTGTGCCCTCTGCTGTCTCTATGCAGAAGCGAACCTGCTGCCTTTATCCTTGGAACTTTTCCGGATGCAATACTCTTAATGGCCACATGAGCAGCAAAGGGCAACTGTTATGTCAAAACCAAGCGGCAACCTCCCGCTCTCTCGGTGAAGCCAACACGGAAGTGACTTAAACTGTAATTCATCAACTGGCCGCTAGAGGCTGACTGCAAAAGAGAGTCAATCCCATTGACTCCCCATGTTAAAATGCCCAACTTTACAGCAGAAAACAACGTTTACAGCCTGGTTCAAAAAATGATTTTGGTCTATATAGCTAATTTTGCCCTTCATGACAACTGTGAGGGGGTGAATTTTTTTATAACTCATCCGTTTAAATTATATTAAGGTGGATTGCCGCTGCTGTCACCACCGTCGGGCTAGGTGGGCGTGGTTTCAGCAACCTGCTCCCGCCTCTTTGCCCATTTTCGATAATCCATGAGTGACACGCGGTGACGACGGCCCGCTCCGCCCACTTTGAGCTTCAAGAACGGTCTTCGGAAATCTACGGGTGACGTCACGGACACTACATCCATGTTTTTATACAGTCTATGGTAAAAACACACTGGACCCTTTTCACTGATGCCGTTTTTGACAACGTAAATCTAGAAAAGCATTTTATATTTTAATTTTAAAAATGTCATGTACATTTATAAATCTATACTAAGTGTTTTATGAACTTGGCATTAAATTACAGAAAACTAGTGTGTGGGAGTGACAGCAAATTTGACATTTCACTCTTCTGACCACCGTAATCAATCTCTCATGTGATCTCAATATGTTTCCCCTCTTTTGTAAAGTCATAGAAACACTAATGTGAATTTTTTTTTTTTTTGCTAGTGGAGCAAATGAGAATGCAAAAAAAACATTTGCTGTAGTTTCCATTTGCTACTATAGAAGTTTACCCAAATATGGCGATTTCTGAGAACCCCCGCAAATGTGAAAAGGGTCCACTGGCTCATTCATCATTTCTAGATCCATATTATGAATGATAAAATCAATCCACTCTACTACTCTTACTAGATCTTCTCTGAAAATATAATACATCATTCTCATTCCAGTGGTTCAGTGATCGGCAAAAAAAAGCTCCAGCAAGTGTTAAAACATTGTTTAGAGCATTCGGTTTTTAGTGTACATTTTATGTACCCTGTTGGATTGGGAAAGTTAGCATACAGTTTTTATACAAATTAACAGACAATACAATTGATAGGACAGATGGCCTGGAGCAACGGGGTTAAGTGGATTGATTTTAGACTCAATGAGGGCAGAACAGGATGGTGGCATTAGTGTCTGGGTCATGCACGACTATGACTGAACCTTGAACTTTTATATTTGCATGTTAGGCAATCAGAAAACGGTGTCTTGCTACCTCAGTTATTAGGCGTGTTCAAGTTTGCTAACACCAGGTTTGTTGTCACATCTTTAGAAAGCAGAGCAGGAGAAAATAAAAAACGGTATGTTCTATTTTCAGAATAAGTACAGCATTTTCTATTAATTTCTCATTTCTTATTATTGTTAAAAACAGTTGTGCTTCTTAATATTTTAGTGAAAACTAACACTTTTTTTCGGATTCTTTGTTGACTAAAGTCTAAAAGAACAGCATTTATTTGACATAGAAATCTTTTAATAGCATTATAAAAGTCTTTACTGTTACTTTTAATCAATTTAATGTGTCATTGCTGAATAAAAGTATTAATTATCTAAAAAGTTTCCTAAAACCCAACATTGGAATGGTAGTGTACATTTTATAGAGTACACTGGAAGCAGATCCCAAAAAAGTCTTTTTTCATTTAAAATACATTTTTATTAAGTTTGGCACAACAATGGTGTTCCTGAAACAGATGAAATATTCTCTCACTTGACCAGAGCTTGTTGGGTTTTCTGAGACTCTCCATTAAGCTGTCCAGCTCTTCTCTAAATCTACAAGTTCCATGCCTTCACAGTAAGAGCGTGGACGGGACGCTTTCACCTGGATATGAAGAACAGTTATGTGTCATTCCATTACAACAATATAGATATAGAGTCTTTAGTGTACGAGTCTTACTGTGGTGGTATTCCTGTTGATCTGCTGCAGCAAAGGGAATGGTGTCCATTGAATCGGCTCGATTGGCCAGCTACAGACTGACAGATCACTAGCCTTCCCAGAATCCACCACACCATCCGCCAAGCTGCAGTTGCTGAGATCCCAACCATACTGAGAACTGTAAGCCAAAACATACATGGAAAAATCATGTGAACAACTTACTCATCTTATGGTAATACTATGGTGCTTTATACACTACCATTCAAACATTTGGGGTAAGCTTTTAGTGTTACAAAACATTTATAGTGTTACAAAATATTTCTATTTCAAATAAATGTTGTTCTTTTGAACTTTCTATTCAGCAAAGAATCCTGAAGAAAAAAAAAACTGTTGAGCAGCACAACTATTTTCTGTAATAAGAAATTGTTAGAATGATTTCTGAAGGATCATGTGACACTGAAGACTGGTGTAATGATGCTGAAAATTCAGCATTGCATCACAGGAATAAATAATATTTTAAAATTGATTGCGATAGAAAACAGACATTTTAAACTGTAATAATATTTCACAATATTACAATTTTTACTGTATTTTTAATCAAATAAATACAGCCATTGTGAGCATAAGAGACTTCTTCCAAAAATATTAAAAACCTTACCCACACCAAACTTTTGAACAGTAGTGTACCATCCTACTGAAACTCATGTACCATGATATTTATGGTAAACCATGATTTATTCAATAATATGCTAATCTTACGGTACCCGTGAGGATATATGGTGTTGAGGTGTGTTCCACTACCGTGGTATGTGGATACCACAGAAAGAGGGTCATCATGGAAACAGCAGGTACGGTCAAGGGCTCTC
>NW_015542382.1:3008390-3061764 GCF_001515605.1 Sinocyclocheilus anshuiensis | reverse complement strand
GTGTCATCATGGTAACAGCAGGTACGGTCAAGTGCTCTCATGTGTAGTAATTCATCAGAGCGGGTGAAGGCAGGGTTATCCAACGAGTCCTCAGAGCCCGGCCAGGACCTTCCCCAAAAACGAGCCGAAAGCTCATCAAAGTGATTAAATCTCCGATAACTGTTTCCACACACAGAAGACAAAGGAATATTATTCACACATTCGACCCCTGTGTTGTGGCGCTATCACAACCCATGGTTTGTTTTAACTGGCCAATGATTTCCTGCAAACTATTTCCAATAACAAAACCAGGCTACTAGAGCTGAGTGTATGGGAGTGTGTGTGTATAAAATGATTGAACGTGATACCTGCTGCGTGTTTGTTCCACTTTGGCTTGCATTATCATGGTTTTAAAGCGGCGCACTGTGAGATAAGACAGAAGAGCCATGATTGCTGCGACAGCGACCAGTACTCCAAAGCACACGCCCACCAAACGCGGCCGGGTCATGCGGATGTCACAGCGCTGGCCCATAAACCAGTAATCCTCCCCAACAGGACACCTTCAGAAAAAGAGAGTTTGGTCAGCAGGATTTTAACCCGATAAAGCCTGCTGTGTCATATTTGATATGCAAATTTTTGATTATCAAAATGATGGAAAATTCGCTGTTGTACACGGTATTCTACATGCTTTCTGTCATCTGATTTATGCTTTTTTAGCAAATAAAAGGCCTTTTGGTATAATTGTAAAACCATCTTCAAATCGTGTCCTTTTACTGTGAAATCTTTACTGATTCTTATAATGTAGAACAAAAATACTCTTTATATGGTTAGTAATATTTCATGCTAATTAGGGTTACTTGATTAAACATCATCTTGTAGAAAAATCATGTTAAAATGTATGTTTCAAATATGATGCAACAGGCTTTTGAGGAACGTTTATTTGTACATCCCTCAATCATCAATGTATTGGGAGATATAGAGTGACAAATTATATTTATATGCATTTCATGTATTAATATGCATTTCAAGTTTCATGTAGTCTGTTATACTATTATGAAGATCTTGTTGATTGACATTACAAGCTATCAGAATTACATCTAATTTTTTTGGCCATGAGAATTTCAGTAACTGAACCAAATTGCACATTTTTGCTCAGTTTGTTCCTCTGAATAAAATCACGTGTGAACTCCATAATCTTTTATACTATATAAGCCATAAAAGCCTGATGTATCAAATATGATACTTAACAAAAAAGTTTTTTTTTTAGATTTCATCTAAAGGTTTAATAAACTGTTCCATTAAAAAAATATAGATATATTTTTCGGACTATTATTTAATATGTTAGGCTTTACAGGGTTAATCAGTGTGCACATATAAATGCACAGGTCTGGATGAGAATAAGTTGCGATTAAAATCAGATTGTATGCTGCAAATAAAAAATCTGACTATGCAAAACTACACTGCATGTAACTGTACATGGAACTTACTGGCAGATAGGCTGTTGCCCGAGGCGATGGACACAGATGCCCTGATGTTTGCAGTATTCAGAGTGGCACACAGATGTACATGTGGCATTGCCCTTTGAAGAAACACACTGGAACCCAGATGGACATTCAAACAACCATTCACAAACATCTGTCTGCAACCCTTGGAAAGAAACAAAAAAAAGAAAACAAACAAAAAACATATTAAGGTATGATAGGTGGTCTGAGTGGTTAAGATAGAAATAAAAGCGAGAGATATCTAAGTGGTTAAAATCTCGTTATTCAACACTCACCTCCCACAGTAATATTCTTCACTCTAACTCCACCCACAAGTATTCCTTTCTTTGGTAGTGGGTTTAACCCCGCCTCTTGTAACAGAGACTCCACCCTTCCCAGCCAGGAGAGCGCTTCCACTGTTTGGAACTGAACTAGTGTTTGCAGAACTGGGCCACTGATGAAAATATACATGGCAGAATCCATCAAATCTACTTATTTAACACAAGTCATCCACTATTTAGATATTTTAGATCAGGTTTTCAAAATCCTTTTCTCTGCTGAACCACCGCGACTTCAGTTTTGTACCTGAAATACTCTATGAGATTTTAAACCTAAAATGTATTTTTGACTGTTGTTTTTTTTTATTATTATTATTATTTATGTTTAGTAATATTATAATACATTTTATATAATAATAATAATGTTGTCTGTTTTAAAAGAATGTTATTGTTTTTATTTTGCATTACCATTTCTATCACAATTTCATGAACCCTTCACAGTTTAATAATGATCCTCTAGGGGTCCCAAACTGAAAGTTTACTTTAGACAATCAGTCGGAACAAAAAAAAAATGTCATTTACAATTACAAGTTCTTCCTAAGTACTCACTGAATTAAATTGGCATTAAAGCAATGTCTAGTTGACAATATATATGTCAGTAAAACTTTTTACCTGTGCCAGGTTACATGTTGATTCTGAAATCCAGAAAGGCTGTACAGAAATGTCTCCACCTACAGGAGTGGATGAAGAGCACTGGTAATCAAATTACCATCAACCATCTGCTGACATGAGTGTGCCTACACTAACATTCAAAATTTGGGGTTCCAAATTTTTGGGTTTTTTTGGAAATAAATTAATATTTAGCAACAACACATTCAGCTGATCAAAAAGTGATAGTAAAGACATTTATAATGTTATAAAATATTTCTATTTCATACATAACTTTCTATTCTATTCAAGGAATCCTGAAAAAAAATGTATTACGCTTACCACGTAATGTTAAGCAGTTTCTTAAGCACCAAATCAGCATATTAGAATGATTTTTGAAGACTAGAGTAATGATACTGAAAATTCAGCTTTCCATAACAGGAATAAATTACATTTTAAAATATATTCAAATAGAAAACAGTTGTTATAATATTTCACGATATTACTGTTTTTACTGTATTTTTATCAAATAAACGCAGCCTTGGTGAGCATAGAAGACTTCTTTCAAAACATAAAAATTCACATGTACAAAGGTTTGAATGGTAGTGTATATAAAGTCATTCAAATGGTTTCACCTCAAGCAACCTCATACTAGGGGCATAATCTCCTTCCAGAACAATCTGTAAGAGTACTTGAAATGTTTTCTCTGAAAACAGAAGAATAAATGTTTTTCAGGAAAAAAACAAGATTCATGTTTACTAAGAATATGGAGAAGTGAAAAATTAGGTGTCTCAAGCAGCAAAAGTGACAGATACGTTACTCACCCTTGATGATTGCTGGCTGGTCCTTCACTATAAAATAATGACGTCCATGTAGCCACTTCCTGTCAAAGCTGGATGCAGTAGAATGGATCCAAGATGTTTGAGTCACTGCTTGTTTAGATACTGTGTGTGCTTTTGTTTTAATTAAATAAGAGCTTGTGGTCATATGTTGGGGAAGGCTGACAGTGCTGGGTTTACGCACTGGAATGTGTGTCTGGACCTGGACCGAAGTCGTTTCTGTGGACGTGGCATGTGGATTCATCTGGGGGCTAGTTATTGAAGGTGTGTGAACCACAGAGGTCTCACTAGTTTCCCAATGTGCAGTGGTCGTACTAACAGATGTGCTTGTTGGAACAGTTGTACTGACCTGAGAGATGTATGGAGTCGTGGTTTCCAATGATGAAGTACTCAATGTGGCGATAGTGCGGGCGGTAAGCCCATTAGTGTTTTCTGTTGATCCAGTATGAATGTCGTTAAACGGAGATGAGCCAAGAGTCGTCTTCGAAATTGTTGTTCTAGTCTGAGTAGGATCACTCACTGTTTGACCACTACTCTTCTCACTGATATCAGTTACACCGGAAAATCCCACATTGCTCTGCGTGTTTTCAGAAGATGTTGAATACTGAGGTGGAAATGTGTATATAGGGAATTCAGTATGCATACTTGATTTTGTGTTGGTATTTTGGACTTGTGATGGAGACACATCAAGTTCTTCTAAATCAGTGCGGTTCTCAGATCTCACTGTAGTGCTGTCTTCAACCATGAGGTCAGAAGTCACATTACGACTAATCTGAGGACTTGACAGAGAGATTGATGGAGGGCTGGTGATGGGGCTTTCTTGTTTGCCTTGTACTGTGGACACTAAATACAAAGTGCATGCAAGACCGAGACAATCACTTTCAGATGGTGACAGATCCTCGTCCCTTTTTGGGGTACTAGGACTCTCAGTAGGGGTCAGGTCTGGAAGGATGGTATCTGGGAAAGTGGTGAAGGCACTGATTTTGTTAGTGTTGTGTGACATCCGGTAAGAGATTGACGCAGATGCAGAGCTGGTTCCTTGGGTGCTTGTATCGTGTTGACTTTGGATGGTGTGTGAGATGAGGGTGGTTGATGCTTCCAAAGACATCAAAGTTGGAGTCTCAAGTGTGTTATATGAAGAGTGCATGAACTCGCCTGAAGTTGTTGGCTCATTCTCAGTGGTAACATTTATTGGCGGCTCATTCGGAGACGTGGAGTATTCAGCCGTGTCGCTAACAGAAAACGCTAATGTGTGGGTTTGATTAACATCTGGAAACTCTGATACTGTTGCAGGCGTACTAGTAGTGAGTACTGAATCATCATAGATGGTTTGATTAGTAATGTTTTTATCTGCATTAGCTGACCTTGGAGAGCGATCTGTCCAGTCCATCTCTGATGATATATGTTGGTTGTCATCTGTAATTGTGTTTGAACTCCAAAAAATCGAATCAAATGGACTCTTCCCAGCATTCTCTGATATTGTAAACCCATCTCTATTTGGGAGCGTCACCGTGGTTGCTTTAGACTTGTAAGAACTGTCACTAAGAAAGTGTTTAGAAGTTTTGTCGAATGGCTGAATATAATGCGGACTTACAGTCATAAAGCTGGAAGTTGGAAACATTGAACTTGGATCATCTCTTTTTGTCGTTTTGGGCTGTATTTTGGTAAATGAATGTGTATGTGTGTGCTGTGAACTTCCTTTATGTAGTTCAGTGTGTGCAACATCATTTGTGGTTAAAAGTGCACTTGTTTTTGCCACATCAGTTGCCTGTTTGGGTGTAGTTTGTACAGACACCAATGGTGATTGGATTTCAGTAGAAGACTGCATCAAAGAAGGTTCATTAGACAACATTGTATGCGTGTTCATGTGTGTGTCGAGGGCAGAGCTGGTCTGTGTATCAGAATAAGAATGTGTGCCAGCGAGTGCGAGGTCGGAGATCCAGGCTCCAGCCGTTTCCTGTCCATTGTTGGTGATTTCCTGCGGAAATAGAGGTCTGCGCTTATCGTCCAGGTCAGACACACCTCCGCCCTGCTGTATACTCTCACCCATGAGAGTGTGTGTTTTGGGGGCTGCATTGCTGCTCACTGAAATGTCAGGAGTGTAAGTTACATCGTTTGAGCCATTCGGAGAGGGAGACACCGGGTCAGCAACAGAGTGGGTGTAAGGAATCAAAGCAAGAGTGTGACTGTCCTCTGACGTGTTCCATCCTGAGAAAAACACACACACAATGATGAATGGAAACAGGAATTATGAGATTATTCAAGACACAAGATTCCAACACTAACTAAGAACATTGCATTCATGTATTTTCATATGTATTTATACTTAATAACTGCAGAAGGAAGATAACCTTTTTGTTTAACTTTGTATGAATAAGGAAAATATGGAGGATCTTTTGATTTTTGCCAAGACTATCTGTATTGCATATATTTCTCCAATAATAAAAAAGATTCCAACACTAAGGGAAATGTACAAACATACAACAACCTTCTCACTGGGTATTGTTCCTATACTTTTCACATACACTAAGGATTTTTTGGTTGGTAAAAAAAAAATGTTTTTGAAAGAATATGATATTAGCATGGTACTTAATTGACTTACTCAGATGTAATGTGGCAAATGTTTCATCAGTCCTTCTCAAGCTCCATTCAATGATGGTTCTCCCAATGCCAGAGAATAGTGCCCGCTCCTCTCTTTCATAGATCAGTGTATTCCCATTCCCAAATCTAATTCCAACACGAGCGCCTTTCCCAACAGAAATGACCTCTATCCAAACAGTCTGATTTTCATAAGCATAAATAATCCAAGTGCAGATAACATCCAACAGTTTTTCTGCATTGTCACTGGTAATTCTGTTAAATAAAAGGCTGTTTGGGTGTAAAGAGTACCAAATTGAGCCGCTCCTCTCTCCAATAATTTTACCTCCACAGTCTTGATTCAAGTTCAACAGTGTGTTACCTACAGAGAAAACATCATCATCACCACCACCTTCAATAAGTTAAGAAACTTTACATATTTTTACCTTAAAATTAGCCATTTTATATATATATCATTTACCATTTACCATATATATATACCAAATACCATTTTACATTTTAAAGTATCAGTACTTTTGTACTTTAACAGTATTTTTTGTAGGGATGTCACTATGGTTGCTACTTTTATTCCAATATTAGTATAGTAGCCTAATATGAATGTGCATGTCCAAAAACAACAACAACAAAATGTAGCCTAGCAGTACCATAGTACTTTTGACATGTGTGTAAATTCTGTGGTGCATAAACATTCAGTAACTATATGTTATGATCAGGCCCACAACAGTAAATTTTAAGATTACCATGATACATTTTTAAAAAGGATATGATATGGATGAATCATAACATAAACTATTTAAAAACTATATTAAATAGTTTTTATAAACCATCTAAAATATGGCTAATGGACACGTTTAAACATAAGGTAATGTTTTTAGCATGTAAATACCTCGTCTATTAATGAAATAGTCGTCTTACCTGGAGCGAAAATAAATAAGAAAAGATACACAAAACGACGCATTTTGCAAGCCAAAACATTCCAGGAAGGAATCCGTTCCCACAGTTAATTCCATAAAGAATATTTAACAATTCTAAAACATGATGCAGACAATATGCTATATAAACTAGTCAAAAAAAGTAGGTGTAACGAGGATTCATATCAGTTTTCTTTCTTTTTAAAGACCTTTACAGAAGAGTCAAGTTCATCCCTCGGTCCGCCGCAGAAACCGCGTCGAACCGACCTCAGCTCAATTTATGAAGCTCGCGCGTGCGTATGCGCGTTAGTCAGCGCGCGAGTTCGCCCGAGGGGTGTGCCAAAACATTCCAGGAAGGAATCCGTTCCCACAGTTAATTCCATAAAGAATATTTAACAATTCTAAAACATGATGCAGACAATATGCTATATAAACTAGTCAAAAAAAGTAGGTGTAACGAGGATTCATATCAGTTTTCTTTCTTTTTAAAGACCTTTACAGAAGAGTCAAGTTCATCCCTCGGTCCGCCTCAGAAACCGCGTCGAACCGACCTCAGCTCAATTTATGAAGCTCGCGCGTGCGTATGCGCGTTAGTAAGCGCGCGAGTTCGCCCGAGGGGTGTAGAAAACAAGGCATCGTGCAGACATATGATTACGATTAGGCATCTTTTTAAGAGGGAAAATGGGACGGAAGCGGTAAAACGTTAAGGGGACAGAGGTGATTTCAAGATTAGGGTAATTATCGAGCTTGTGTGTGTTTGTGTGAAAGAAAACATAGTGAGTGTTTGTTTGCGCTCCTCTATGGAGTCAATATAATGCCACATATATATACAAAATAATAAAGTTTTGCAAAAGAAAATAAAGTTTTGCAAACGAAAATAAAGTTTTGCAAACGAAAATAAAAGTATTTAGAAAAAATAAATGTGTTTTTTGCAAACAAAAATAAAGAATTGCAAAATATAAATGAAACAGCACAAAAGCAATGATTTTGCAATACATATTTTCCATGGCCATATCTACTAATTTATTTATTTTTTATTTTTATTTTATTTATTTATTTATTTTTTACTAATTTACTTTTATTTTGCGTTTCAGTCAAGTTTGAGCTTGCGATACCGTTTTTCCCTTTGCGCTTCACGTTTCTGCGCGTCTCGCTTTCTGGCACTGTTTTGACATGGGGGTGGAGTCAAGGGACGGGGGCGTGTACAACAGGCCTGGGCATGCCTCCCTGGAAGTGACGTAATCGGCCCGAGACACAGCTCACTGTTCCAGGCACCATCGTTGAGCAGAGGCATGCGGGTGGATCGTTTCCTTTTATTCTCTAGCATTAAAACATGCATGTTTTCGTTTTATTAACAAATGTATATGTGTATTAGCAGTGTTTGCTCAAGTTAAAGAAGTTGTTAACATGAACATCTGCTGTTTACTTCTCTCAATGTGCACACTTTTATAGCATTAAAATGTGTATTGTTTCATTTGGTTAACTAAATGTGTTTGTTTAAAATCTCTTAACCTGTGGGAGGACGCCAGCGCACAGAAGCGTTCTTTGTTTACATGAGTTCAGAGTTACTGCTAGTTTTAATGTTAAAGAATGCAATTAACTTCATAAACTAACTTACATCATTAAAAAGGTCTACGACTCAAGCTTCATATCGATCTCGACTTCGTTTTTCATTTACATAACATTTAATTTAATAATTTAATTTAATTTACATAAACGCAAAATAAATGGAGCATTGCAAATGAATTAGTAGGTGTGAGCATGGAAAATATGTGTTGCAGAGATCAAATAGAATCACAGTTCATAAGCTTCTTTTACAACTGTCACTGATTTTTGCAATGAATTATAACTTAATTTTTGCAATTCTTTATTTCTGTTTGCAAAACTTAATTTTTTTCTCTCAATACTTTATTTTTATTTTGCGATCTTTATTTTTGTTTGTAAAACGTATTTTTTTTGCTCAAGATTTTATTTTTCTTTTGCAAAACTTTATTTTCTTTTGCAAAACTTTATTATTTTGCATATATATGTGGCATTATATTGACTCCATACTTGTGCTCTCAGTTCAAACTAGAAAATAGATGAACGCAGAAGACCATTCAGAGATCGTTGGCACAGTGTCTGTGTCTCAAAATCAGGAGATGGCTTTTTAGACAGCAGTTTTAGGGGATTGAATGCAGGAATTTAAGGAATACTACCACAATACTTTTGTGTGAGGGTAGATTAGACAAGCTCAGATTTTTAGACACTGCATTTGTAAAGCAAAGTAAAAACAAAAACTACACTAAAAGGTATTCTGACATTAAATAAAACTCAAACAATTTCTTAAACGTCAATTTCATTATTTCATTTTAAATTCAAATCTCACTGCATTTAAAACTTTGCTTAACCTTTTGCTAATTCACAGAAATCCTGACATTCACAAACACAAAAAAAGGAGGAAATGCCTGGAGCGTCCCTCCCTAGCTTCTCATCATCACAGTGAGAGGTACGTTCACTGACATACTAACACACACATAAACACAGGGAGGGAGAAGGATTTATTACACCTGAAAAGGAAACATGGGTTTAAGTCCATAAGATAGGTGTGTCTTTAAAATTAAAGACTTTTTGAACTTAACTTAAACCAGTCTTTTACCCTAAGCTGAAGGTTAAATTGAAACTCAAAGTCTGAATAAACAATGTTATGCCAATGACATATTGCTTATTTATAAAGTCTAAATTAAGAATGAATTATATATATCATAAATCAAATAGTTATACTGTAATCCTAAATTTTGATATATGACTGTGTAATATGTTTTAAATATTCTGAAGGAAATACAGACACAGTCCTTTTATGCTGAGGAGCCGATCCTGAAATACACAGACTTAAGAAATGGCATTAAACGAATCCATGTGCAAATGTGAACAAGAACGTGAAAGTATCACTTATTTTAAGGCCACATTGCAATGAATGTCAACAGCTTAATGTTGTTTAGGGTAAGTTAAAGGTTATTAGTGGAAGATTGTATTAGTTTTATTAGCATTAGCATCAGGGGGTAAAGATTAAGTACTGGACAATAAATGTTTCCTAATATAACCTGTTTAAACTCTCTTGGCTTCAACTCTGGAAAAGTCTTGCAGTAATATTTTAGACTTGGAAAGAATCTCCAGTAGGTGGTGCTATAACATACCAAATACAGCCACTCCTAACTATTAAAGGGATAGTTCACCCAGAAATGAAAATTCTGTCATTAATTACTTACCCTCATGTCGTTCCAAACCCGTAAGACCTCCGTTCATCCTCGGAACACAAATTAAGATATTTTTGATGGAATCTGACAGCTCTCTGACCCACCCATAGACAGCAAGGGTACTACCACAATCAACGTCAGAAACGTAGCAAGGAGATCGGTAAAATAATCCATGTGACATCAGGGGTTCAACCGTCAATTTTACGAATCTACAAGAATACTTTTTGTGTGCAAAAGAAAAAAAATGACTTTATTCAACAATTCGTCTCCTCCGCATCACCCTAGCGCCATTTTGGAGAATATCCACTGAACGCAAACAGCGTGTTCTGTGTCAGCCGCACCACACGGATTGCACGGATTACACAGAGGTCTTACGGGTTTGGAACGACATGAGGGTGAGTAAATAATTACAGAATTTTCATTTTTGGGTGAACTAACCCTTTAAATTTGAACTTGTGTAGTTTCTTGTTTCATACACTACTAAAAGTTTGGGGTCAGTACGATTAATACTTTTATTTAGCAAGGACATTAAATTTATCAAAAGTTACAGTAAAGGCATTTATATGAATACAAAAATTTCTATTTCAAATAAATGCTGTTCTTTCAAATCAGCGTATTAGAATGATTTCTGAAGGATCATGTGACTCTGAATGGTGTTGAAAATTCAGCTTTACCATCACAGGAATAAATTGCATTTTAAATTATATTAAAATAGAAAACAGTTATTTTAAATTATGATAATATTAAACAATATTTACTGTATTTGATCAATTGAATACAACCTAGCCTAATGTTTACAATAAATAAACAAATACATATTACATACATAAAAATCGTACCAACCCCAAACTGTTGAATGGCAGACTACTTCATATTAAAACATAATTCTTCTAAGCACCCTGTGATTTTGTCTTAGTACATGGTTTAAATGTCAGAAAACAAAGTATGTCAAGAAAACAAACCCCTGACCAGTTATATGAATGAACAGACTGATCATATTGGCACAGATTCATAATGTACCTGAAGACAAAAATAAAGTATTTTAAACTTATTCAAAGTCTTTATTTTTGTAGTATTCATATGAATTATTAATATTATTTGCACACTCTTATTGTATGAATGAGGAGCTTGTGCATGTATCTAGCAGACAGTGCTGCAGAGCTGCAAATCACAAGCAGCCACAAACAAAATTATGAACACCGATTTAAACATGTATCTAAATACAAAAAGAATAAAGAAGAACAGCAGAAACATAAACAGTTCATGACAAAAGCTCCATGGTCTTTGTCATCTGACGGGATTATCTTTATCTGGATGAGTAAGAAAAAACAAGTGTTCATAATAAGGTTCACCCGAAATGACTAAAGTAATGTGAACAGTAAACTCACAATTATTTATGCTTATTCATAAACATCCTTCTTGTCTGCGATGTACTGAACAATCTCTTGTGGTGTCATCAACTTCTCTGCATCAGCATCAGGAATTTCAAAACCTGTGCATGAAAGCAAAACTATCAACTGGGTAGATAGATACACATTCATAACCAGGTATAATAATCTGTTTCTAGTAATCCTTATACATCAACAAGAACAAATTGCATACATTCAAAGAATACATAAATACAAAGAAATGCCATAATGGGAGAAACATTACACTTGAAAATAAACTTGTAAAAAATTATAAAGACAATTACATACCAAATTCATCTTCCATGGCCATGATGATCTCCACCTGGTCTAAACTGTCCAATCCCAAATCCTTCATGAAGTGAGACGTAGCCTGAAGCTATTAAGAAAAACACTTTTAAATTATCTTCAAACACAGTTAATCTGCAGAATATGGTATATTTGAAGCTAATTTGAAATAGTTCAACCAAACATGCTGTCCATCTGATCAAAACTATGAAGTATTTACATTTAATATAATAATAATATAATATAAGTCTCTTTCAAGGAAAGTCTGTTCACTCGGCGACCATATTTGCAACGCCTCAGGCAGCTCAAACAAGACCAGGTACACCGCCATCTTGTGCCGACTAAACTGACTTGAACGCACCTGACGTCGTAATTACGACTTGTCAACTTGTAAGTACGAACGTCCCAGGAGGACTTGAACGCAGCACAAGTCCTATCTAAAAATTAATGGGGAAATCCTGAAATTTCAAAAACTGCTCGCTGAAGTCGCAATTAAATTACATATTTCAAATCAGCAACAAAATCTGAAATGAACTGCCCCATGAATGTTATTTCTTATACTCAAATGGCATTTAAAAAGCTTATTTTTCAGGCTAGACCAGCCAATGCACATGCGCAGTCATAACGCGCTTAAGACTGCACATGCGCAATGGCTGGTCTAGCCTCAGGTTTCTATGGGAACCCGAGCTTCTAACGGCCGCTGCAGTGACGCAATGACTTTACCAATCAGCGATGGGCTCTTTCATTTAGAAGGTGGGACTATTCCGCCATATTGCACATTGCAGTTTCTCCTATTCATCAGTATAGGAGTGAACTGTCTTTGTCTTTCTGTAGTCTTTGGTATTTACCTTCTCGGGGTTGATCTTGTCGTAGAGCTTCAGGACGTAGAGGACACGGTCATGGAGAGTCTCTAGGGTTAATGGGGGCAAGTCACCGTACTGCCTCCACTGAAAAACCTGAAATGAACTGCCGGAGATCTACAAAAGAAAACAAAACATCTTAGAAAATACATTTTACAAGGATTATTTCAAATTGAACAGACATCTGAAGCAGTGTTACTATTTATAGTATTTATTAGTGATTTGAATTAGCTTTTATTTTTACATTCCAAGTTTTTATTTACATTTTAGTTTAGTTTTTAATGATTTTGTTATTTGCTTTCTATTTGGGTTTAATTTATTAATTCAATTTTGTACAGGCAATCAGTTGCCAAAGCCTTACTTTTAATTAGTTTTTTTTTTTGTTTGTTTTTCATTTAATATTTGTACATTTATATTTTATTTACAGAAATTATTTTAACGATTTTAGTAAACAATAACAACAATGAATTGAAGGTTCAGAACAACAATAATAACTGATGATACATGAGTATTATGAGGTAAATCATATATTTAAATGTCATTGAATATCAATGTGAAAGAAAGAAATGATACTATATATAATATATATACAGCGAAAAACAAATACACCTTTAAACGATCATAAAGATATTAATACTGTCATGTAATGTATAAAAATGTGTATAATGTATATAATCCATTATAACTGTGTAAATCATAACTGATTACAGCAAAAGAGCTCGTTAAAAAACAAAACAGACAGACCAGTCTTATGATCTATTATGCTACATAAAGATGATAACACTTAGGTTAATTTAGAAACATTATCCTGAACTGTACATGCACGTCAGTTGGTTAAAAAGTATTTTGTAGCTGTATATTGATATGATGTTTGTCCATCGTGTTGAAGTCATTCTAACTAAAGACACGGCTAGGTCATTGGATGTCACGAGTCAATTACTAACACGCACCTGCGCCAGCGAAGACTTGTGTCCATTAATCAGCTGTGAAAATGTTCGGCCATGGGTGAGCGGAGCTGCTGCTAATGTCGCGGCAGTATTGATACGGTTAAAACATACAATACGGTGGTTCAGTGATCGGACACACCGGGCAATGATGTGCGCCGCCATGTTTCTCAATCCGCTCCCACAATGCACGAGACTGCCACTGCGCATGCGCGACACTCTGTCTTCAATTATGGATGTTAAAGTTTAGCTTTCAATAAATATACTATATTTCGTGATAATAAAATAAAATTGTCAATGTACAACATCAGCTGTTCAATTTAGATTAACATACGTGTCAACTATAAATGCGAAGTTGTCATCTTTTTTACCTTTACTATTCTTTTGGCTGAAAACTATATATATCCCAAATCGTTTCAGTCATTAATCATCCAAAACATTTTTTTCATAAAATGTCCAGTTTAATTCTGATTAGGATTGATTAGGACCCTGGACCACAAACACATAACCATTTTCTTTCTTTTTTTAAATTAACATTTATACATCTGAAAGCTGATTAAGCTTTCCATTGATGTATGGTTTGTTAGGATAGGACAATATTTGGCTGAGATACAACTATTTGAAAATCTGGAATCTGAGGGTGCAAAAAATGAAGTCCAAGTGAAGTTCTTAGCAATGCATATTACTAATCAAAAATTAGGCCTTGATATATTTACGGTAGGAAATTTACAAAATATCTTCATGGAACATTATCTTTACTTAATATCCTAATAATTTTTGGCATAAAATAAAATTTTATTAATTTTGACCCATACAATGTATTGTTGGCTATTGCTTAAAAAAAATACCCGTGCTACTTATGACTGCTTTTGTGCTCCAGTGTCACATATTAGCTGGGGTGTGTGGACAATAAAAATTATACGATTTGACATTTTCTCAGCTAAAAACTTTAATCTCAATATTAAAGGCATTAAAAGTGTTTAAGTCATTTGTTTTATTTTGTAAAATATATTTTACATATCACATCCAAACAGTACAAATATTTCTCTGGTTTTGCTTATATTAACTGTAATCAACAAACAGCTTGTGTAATAATGTAACATTTTTCTTTTTTTTTTAACAATGGCACTAATCAACATATTTTTGTTTTATTAACAAGTAATACAAGTCATTTGGCATACATTTTGCTGAATAGAGATGTATGGTGTGTTTATGTAGATTTATAATGAAACACACTAACATCTCCATTCAGATATCCAGTCAGCAGCATATCTGGCCCTGCCCAGCGGGCTAGTCGACACAACTCATCCAGCACACCAACAACTTTAGCCACGCTTCCTCTGAGATCCCAAACAGCAAGATGACCAGACTGAAAAACACCAACAAGCCCAGAGCCCAAGACATCACCATCTATTAACCTAGAGAATGAGACAAACATTCATTAATTCGACTTTACTGTTAACATTATTTGTTCTTATATTGGAACATTTATCACTTCTAATCTTACTGCTGTTTGTGTTGATCAGGACAGTTGATAGAGGTCAGTGTGATATGTTTGCCAGTGAGAGGATTTGTGGCAATCAGCGTAAAAAGAGATGTGTTACTCTCATCATCACACACATTTCCTGCATTCTGAAGCAACACACACAGCACACCCTGCAGGAAAGAAAGCACAGGGTTATCACTCATTCTTCTTATACTCATTCTTCTAACACACACACTCACACAAGAACAATACACTCACTTACTCTGTAACAATATCCCTTCATGCAGTTTGTCATGGTTAAAGTCTTTTCCAGGTATATAGTCTGCAGCAGCTGGCCTGTTTTCATGTTCCTGAAATTCACAAGTGTGACCAAAGCGATAATCAATTATACAAATTAAAATGCTAACAAAACAAGATATACACAGTATTAAAAATAATTTACTGACAACATGTACAAAACTGACTCCAAATTCTACCTACCTTTTAGCAAAGCATCAGAAAATACCAGTCATTTTATCAAAAATTTAAAGAATAGTTCAGCCAAAAATGAAACTGCTGAAAATTTATTTGGGCCATCCAAGATGTAAATGAGTATGTTTCTTCTTTGGGACAGATTTGGAGAAATTTGGCATTGCGTCATTTGTTCAACTATGGATCAGTGTTGCCAAGTCGGACTTGGGCTACTTTAACCCACGGCAAGCGGGTTGTTTTTCATGTCCGCGGGTTGAAGCGACCCTAAAAGCATGATATTTAGCTCTTGAAATGCGAATTTTACCGGGGAACCCCACCAAAAAAAAACATGTATTTTACCCCCCAGAACATGATATTTACTGGGGGACCCCCCTCGAAACACTATTGAGCTAGTTTTGAGTAGCAATTGAGCGGGTTTTGTTGTGAAAACCTGGCAACCCTGCTATGGATCCTCTGCAGTGAATGGGTGCCGTCAGAACGAGAGTCCAAACAGCTGATTAAAACATCACAAGTAATCCACATGACTTAATTAACATCAGCGAAAAGTTGCATGTTTGTATTAAACAAATCTATTAAGATGTTTTTAACGATGTTACTTTGGGCTAAAATATGAGTCCTCTATCCTTAATCTTTCTCTAGTGAATCTTAATCTTTCTCTATTCTCATCTGAATCAG
The DNA here is from genome assembly GCF_001515605.1 of Sinocyclocheilus anshuiensis. Classification (NCBI taxonomy): domain Eukaryota; kingdom Metazoa; phylum Chordata; class Actinopteri; order Cypriniformes; family Cyprinidae; genus Sinocyclocheilus; species Sinocyclocheilus anshuiensis. The sequence continues at coordinate 3,045,664 of NW_015542382.1, read as the reverse complement.
GAGAGAAATATGCACAGCTCAAGCAAGCACTGTTTACAAGCGAAAAGAGTCCATGTAATGCAAATTTTTTTCACATCTGTTCCAATGAAAAAACAAACACTTGGATGGCCTGAGGGGTGAATACATTTTCCGCAAATTTAAATTTTTGGGAGAATTACTCCTTTATTAGTAATAGAAATACTGCTATTTCTGCAGTGTGCATCAATTTAGTGACAGAATGTATAAATAAAGGGTCATGAAACCCCAGACTACTTTTTCTGAGATTTTAGCAGAGGTGTTTGTGTTGCACATCATAGAAGACAATGTTAGCATCCAATAATTTTAACTGTTGGAGAAAACTGGTTAATTTTATGCTTTTTTGCGCTGTTTTCATCGTGTTGACGTCACAATCTGTGACGTGGCAAAGGACTATAGTACATCGATGACGTGTCAGTGTCTATTCAATTATTAATGAGACTGCGTGTTCTTATCCAATGAGAAGATGCTTCGCTTAATTATTCACAACAGCATGTGTTGATTTGCTATGACAGACGCTTCAGACTGTGAGATCGTGCACATTAACTGAGAGAAACGTTCATGGATCGGAGGAGAGTGTTTGTTTTTGCTTTGTAATAAGAGTTCGGCACAAATGCGATTCATTCACTTAGGCTGATGATACACGGGGCAACTTTTTGAGCAATTTTGCCGGGCAACTTTTTTTGAGCAATGTTGCTTGGGCACTTTCACATTGAAAATGGATAACAAATGTCTATCTGAATACTTTAGATCGGTCGTGGGCTCTGTGTCTCATCTGGTTGCCCGTTGGCGGCAACATTGCTCAAAAAGTTGCCCCGTGTATCATCAGCCTTAGTGAGTGTAACCGTTTTTACAGCTCCTCGACACAACCCGTCAAAAGGCTTATATAAACGCCGCACAATAATCCTTAAAAGTTATCAGAGGTGCAACAGCACGTTCATGTAGGTTTTCGATGCAGAGTGCAAATGGCTGTGCATTTATTTGTGTTTTTAACTCGTCTGGAGCTAAATTAAAGCGTCTGAACCCGAAGCTGTGTGTGTTGTCTGTCTCCCCTCTTCCCCCTCCACTCGCAGTGCACCATGCCCACTTTTTTTAGTGTTTTTTTAAAACTGTGGAGAGAACTAACCAGTGCTGAAATGGGGTTTCATTACCCTTTAATTATATCCCAATGTACAGGATGGATACAGTTAAAAAAGTTTCCTAATAAAAAAGACTTTCAAAGATGTTTAAGACTCAATATTGCCAAATTCATCACCATATAAGGAGAGTTTTACATTCTGTCCAACCAATCAGAGCATCTTTTTCACCCTCGACAGCTGCAAGGGTCCAAATGTTCTGCTTAGCAGAGGCCAGGGGAAGAGTGTTCTTTACCCTGAATACAGCAAGTAAATAATAAATAGTTTTGCTTAAATATTTCAAGTGAACAATACATAAAAAAGGTTTAATAGACACAGGTGTTTAACATGCACATGATGGTTTATTACCTTCCATCTTGAGTCACTGTTAACACACGGACTCTTTGTTGATCTCCAGGGGTGGAGCAACACACAAGCCGACAATTAGACACACTCAACACTGCTTGTAACGTGTCCTTGCACACTGTGTTCTGAGAGAACGGCCCATCCATACTTGGACAGCAAAGCATCCTGCACTCAAGAACACACAGGGAATTAGATTGGCGTTTACTGAGTTCTACAACACAAAAAACATCTTGAAGATGCCTGAGCGCAGTGCCCCTAGGGTTTGAGTTCAGAATGGGATGATTTTGAAAAAAAAATAATAATTGTGGTAAAGGGAGTCGAAAATAGCATCATTTTGGTTTACCCAATAGTAATTTTGCTGTTTTGTATTATACCATTTTTATTACCTTGCCTCTCTGATTTCCAAGTGACCCAGACTGACACAAAGCAGTCCCGAAGAGTCTGGTATCCCTTGCAAAGACATGACGGACTACAGATACAAACACAGAAGTCAAATCAGAGGGACATATTTTATATATCTAATATATAACTTTTTAGATATAGCTCAATTCATGTCTCGAAGATTAACCAAAGTCTTAAAGGTTTGGAACAACATGAGAATGAATAAATGATGACAGAATTGTTATTTTTGGGGGAACTAACCTTTTAAACTACTACATAAACTCAAATAATTGCCAGCTTGCTGTCATTTATGCTGAAGTGCTGTAGCAAATTGGTTTACCTGTGCAAATGTCCAGGTGTGTAAAAGCCTCCACGACTGAACTCCCTTCATCTGAGCCCAAAGGCAAACGCTCCATTCTCCTGCCACACATATGCTCCAGTCCTCCGATGGCCATCGCACCAAACACAAATCCAACACACATCCACCCTCCAGCGCCTGAGTACAAAGACAATCATCACACACAGACATATGCAGGTAATTAGACCTTAGGACAATTTAGCACATATCACTGCATTACATATCAACTTATTTATTTTAGTTTATAGATACCTTAAAAGTGTGCATCTCCTGCAGGACTGCAGAACAATGAACTTCATCAGTGAATGAAGTGCCAGTTAGAGATTCCTCATGCACTAATGTCCGGTTGTTGGATGGAACAGTGTTACGCTCCTCTAACTGAGTACTGTTATTATCAAAACCAGTCCTTCTTTCTGTTCTCTGATAGGTGGAAGTGTCCAAAGGAGTTTGACCAACAGCTCCAGATTTATTACCACAATGAAACAGTTTCAAATTTGGGTTTAACCCCATACTTTGGGTTTCAGACCCGAGCTCAGAGCCTTTAAAGGTTTCAATGTCCATTTCAGAACTGTTCTTGGTTTGGATTTCAGACTCAAAGAGAGTTTTAAAAATCACTGGTTCAGGAACATTGAGGAGTTGAACTTCATTTTCTGGCGTGCAATTGATCTTATTTCCACATTCAAGATTGCTTTCCGTATCAAGACTGCATTCACGTTTCTGTTCATTTACTGAGATGCATGAGGATTTAGTTTCTGGGCCATTTAAGTTTTCATATCCCGGTGGAGTGTTGTTTTGGGATGGCATACGTGGTTTCACAGTATTTTGAACTTCTGTCATTGTTTCTTGACTAATTTGAGTTTGATTTTGTGTTTCAGAACCTCCCTGATCTCCACTTTTTACAGAGATACGATTTTTGATGTCTGGAGACACAAATCCCATAAGTGTAAATGAAGAGGGAGACCTAAGGATACCAGAGGGAGGAAACAGAGGTGACCGGAGGTCTAATGGTGAACCTGGAGTCAAAAAGTGAGGGGACATTCCCAAAGATGGTAGGACAGTATCTTGACCTTTCTGTGTGTGTGAAGTCAGAGATGGGCTCAAACTTAGTGTCACAAGGCAAGGCGAGTTGTTCTCTGGGAGCATGTGAGATTGTTTTTGCATCTTTGTTTGCGACTGAATCTCGTTAATGTTTTCAGTTTCTGAGGATTTAAGTGGGGCCTCAACTTTTCTCTCATTATATAAGCTTCCGTCTGGTTCAGGTTTGATAATCTGTCTACTGTCCATCACATCTGAGGAGAAGGTCTTTATTTCATTTACAGCTTTGAGGTCCTTTTCTATCTCTGTCTGTGACTGATCAGCAGGGTCTGACTGACAAAGAGGTAAACTATTCTCAAGAGAAGAGGTAGTTAGGGGTTCTGGAGTAAATAGTTCACCCACTGAGTAACGCGCTTCACAATTACTCTTTCTCCCGCTCATTCTCTGGCGCCTGCTGCTCTGCCGTGTATTGTACACGAGGGGACGCTGTACGAAGGGCTCTACGACTGAAGTGGACCAGCGCAATCTTTCTAACTTTAGTTGTCCAAAATCCTCATCAGGCAGGTGGAAATCCTGGAAATCAAGAGCCGCCAACAGTCCAGTTTTCTTATCCTTTTCTTGAAGAGCCTGAATGAGTGAAGCTAATGATGGCAGAAGAGGTGACTGATCTAAACACAAAACACATTCACAAACATGTATTACCTGTAACATGATGGTTCCAGAAAGTACAACAGCTCTCATCTACATTCATGCATTTGGCAGACTCTTTAATCCAAAGTGACCATTGCATTCAATGTATATTTATTATCATTATGTTCGTGCATTCCCTGGGAATCGAACCAATGACCGAGGCATTGCTAGTGTCATAATTATTTGTGATTCAGAATAATTTAAAAATACATACTACAAGACACAGAAAGAAAAGAATATAAAAATCGCATCATCTTTATTTGTACCTGTCTGAGATGCTTTTCCAGTTTGGCCATGTTTTCTTCTGAAAATAGGGTACAAATTTGAATCCGGGAGGAGTTGGGAATCAAAGCAAAGCTGAGAATCTGGAAGATGCTTAAAATCTTGAGTAACTCCTTGCTCGAAATGTCCTTGCTCTGGACTTGGCCTTAAGCTCACTGTGGGCCCAGGAGAATGGACTTCCTGAGACTCTGCCTCTAGCCTTTCAAGGACCAGTACTGATTGGCTGGGTGATTCAGTGTGAGACGTGGATTTTTCTTCTGTAGGAGATTCTGAATCTGCTTGAGAATCACTTGGGGGATGTGATATTGTACAATCAGGATCAGCTTTGGCACGTGAAGCAGTGCTTCTTGGACGGCCTCTTCTCCCTCTCTGACCTTTTCCTCCGCGTCTGGTCTGGTCAGTGGACCTGCAGACTGAATGCTCTGGGGTCATGCGACCTCTACCACTCGTTTGCGATTGGCTGAGCCTCCGTCTGCCCCGCCCCCCAGTGAGCTGGCTGTAAATGACAGCATCTAGATCGACAGAGCTGTGAGATGCAGCCATGCGCCTTGTCGTCCGAATATAATACTCCACAGGAAACGGTAAACCCTCAACCAGCGTGCAAGAGTCCAGAACACCAGATTGTTTAATGTCTATCCTGTCATCATAACCTTTATTTGAGTCTTTGAGCAACTGGTTAGTTTGTTCAAGCATCTCTTGTGATTTGTCAGTAATCTGTACTCCCTCAGATGACTGAGGGAAAGATGAGGTTTGGATAGACACAGCTGAACCTGAGTGTGATTTTTGCTCAACGTTAACCTTTTTCTGGCTACAGTGAACGTTCTTTTTTTTTTCACTTGAAACCAATGGCAGTTTGTTATCTGACTGGATCATAGAGCAGTTTAATACACAATGTCCCACTCTTTTCCCATCATTCTCCAGTTCTTGTGATGGCTTAGCAATTTTACCAACTTTTCTTATGCCTATTGGCCTGTCCTGGTTCTTCTCCCTCTCAGCTGACATCTTCTCAATTTTTCTTTCCTTTTTCTTTTCACAGTCCTTGTCTTCCATCTTACCATATTTTCTCACTCCTTTTAGACTGTTCTTGTTATCAGTACATTCACTACCCTCCTTTATTTCAGTGTCCACCTTTTCACAAATACCGTCTCCACTTCCATCTCTTTCTTGGCTGATGTCAGTGTCTGATTCTCGCTCTTTGTTCCGTAGACGCAGTCGACTACGCTTAGAACGCAGGCGGTGGGCGGGGCTTCGTTTGCATACTGGGGAGTACAAAGGCGGTGTGGACATAATCTCGACAAAATCCAATTGGATGGCAGGGACTTTTGGTACAGCGGAAAAACCAGAGCTGTTTCTTTCTGCAACTAGGCCTGAGACAGAAAAAAGAAAACCACTGTTTATTAGTGTTCGGGATTCTTTACCTTCTGAATAGGCTTTATTATGCATTTAACAACTTTTTTTTAAACTCTCTTCAACATTTACATTAAAATGAACGGTAAATGTGGTCATCACTGGTATCTCAAACCACTGAGGCTATGAATATTGACACATATGTAGTCTGCTATGGTCTACAGCGATAAATCATAATATTATCAGTTTGTCTCTATTCATGTCTTTACACTGAAGTTAGCCTTACTGGTTTGTAATTGCATATTCTCATGGTTTTCTGAATATTCTGATGTTGGCATGGATGAAGTCACAGAAGATGGCTCAGATGTGTGTGGAGAGTTATTCTGTGTAAGTCTGCGAATGGCATCATGGCGCTCTGCTCTCTAAACCAAAAACACAAATATACATCAACAGGTTTAATTATATTCATTACAGGTTCAATTATATGACAATTCAAGTGCTGTTATACTGCAGAAATCAATTCAGTCTAACATTGTTAACATCAGTTTGAAAATAAATTCTTGCATACCCACAAATATGGCATGTCTTTACCTGCAGTCTCTGTGCGGTCTTCTCATACTCTTGCTTCAGCTGCTCCAATCGTCTTCTCAGCTAAAACATTCAATGAATGACAAATGAAATAATATTTTTTATGTCTGTCATATTAAGTAAAAACATTAATAGATGCTAATTATACAAATAATATTATATAAAAAGTACTATTGGTATTCCAGTGAGGATATCAGATGTTACATGGCACTATACCATGTATGTCATAAAGTACAGTACTATAGTATTTACATAGCGCTCCAAGTTATTTCAAACAATGTCCAAAACAACATAGCATGACCATGACAGTTATTAGTTCATCAACTTTTGTCAAATGGTACTTCCACAAATATATAAACATATGAACTTACGGTCTCTTTATCTTCGTTAGGGAGAATCTCCTCTGACATCCTGTAAACTAACATGTTAATATATTATTTCTATATTTGCTGAGAGATGCAAGTGCTTGCACGTCAAAGTAACGTTATACATTTGACATATGAACACATTACGAGAATCACAACCAACTGTAAACAACCACATAAACATCTGACTGACAAGTAACGTTACTGATAGATAAACACAGATCCGGCTGGTAAAACATTGAGCTTCAATTAAATTATCATTTATTTACGTACCCAGGAGAGAAGTTTACGCTCAAAAGGTGGTTTTGACCTTTGTTTCTAACCTGACGAGACTTGCGGAATATTTTGCCACACTCAACCGTCCCGCGAGTTCTGACTGCAGACAAAACTAATCGATAACAGATCACATTCTGTGACTTTCAGGTTAGTGTTACTAGATTTTGCTACTGGATAATAAAGTCGTCCTTTATAACAATAGACATATAACATATTATATAATAGGTTTAAAGGACCTCCAGAAGAGCAGGATTTAGATTTAGACAGACGTGTGCATTATCCGTCCCATCGGGACTCTTTAGTAATGTCTGTTTTTTCGCATCCCAATGTTCATACTATCCTTCCTAAACAGTATGTGAGATTAGAATAAGTGTGTCCCAAAGCATAGTATGTTGAAAAGAGTATGCCAAAAGTCCCCGGATGGTCTCCTATTTCAGGTCGATTTTTGAAGTGTGGATCTGTGCACACTTTAATGGCTAATGTTGCCCACAATCCATTGCGCTTTGGTGAAGGATTCTGTCCAGAACTACAAACACGACTAAAAAACCGTTAAAAACTACAAACATGGCGGATGTGCGCGACCAGCGGTTAGGGAGAGAGGCTTAGAAAAAGGGGGTTGAGTTACTAATATTCAACATTTAACCTGGTAAAAAATATATTTATTTAATGTTATCTGTGTTATGTTTCATTTGCAACAAGGCATGAAAGACCCGCGACTGGCAGATCAATGTGCTACTTCTTTTCTCTTCGATATGGTAGGAAGTTAAATGAAATGCAATGTGGAGGATGTTAACTGTGACAAGATGATTGACAGGCCAGTTTACAGTGACAGTGTATCTATGCCACAGAGCGGCCCGTTAAAGACGCAGTTGTGTGAAGTGATAGTATGTCCCAAAACTTGCCTACTCTTTTACTACACACTCAAAAGTGTGTACGTTTCTTCACCAAAAGAGTACATACTTTAAGGACGTAGTATAAGTAGGCAATGGGACGCAGCATTAGTGAATGGTGCTCAGATTCAACTACTGTTTTCCCTGTCTCGCAGCTGTAAGCTTAACAGTGTGGTAGATTCAATATTAGCTTTGTAAGTAGTCTGTTTGCATTAAAGGGAATAATGGTGCTTCAGAATTTTTTTCAAAGTAGTCAGGTACATACAGATCACGTGTAGTAGCCTAAAAGTGTTAGTGGCAAATAATAGATTTTATCGAAGCTTCTGCATGACAACTGTCATTACTTAAATAAGCAACTTAAATTATTATTTCCTTAAATTGTCAATAAATCAGATTAAAGGTGTAGTTCACAAAACAAAAAAAGACGCTTACTCACCCCCAGGCAATCCAAGATGTAGATGAGTTTGTTTCTTCTTTGGAGAAATTTAGCATTAGATCACTTGCTCACCAATGGATCCTCTGCAGTGAGTGAGAACCCAGCTGATAAAAACATCACAATAATCCACACGACTCCAGACCATCATTTAATGTCTTGTGAAGCAAAAAAAAAAAAGCTGTTTGTAAGAAACAAATCCATCATTAAGATCTTTTTAACTTCAAACTTTTGCTTATCCATATTGCCTTCTCTAGTCAAAAAGTTGTCTATTGTCTGAATCAGTAGAGAAATTTGCACATATCAAGCAATGTGAAAATGGTCCAAAACAGTTCCTAACAAATATGTTGTTGGTGGATTTTGATGTGAGAGAACAGGGGATGGACTTTTGGGAAGAAACAAATGGGATGGACAGCATGAAAAACTCATCTACATTCGCCTACCTGATTACCCGATACTGAGCAATAGAGTATTTTTGGTGCAAACATTCCTTCAAAAATTGCACGGGAGGTCACTAGAATGGCTGATTTTTACTACTTCTGAAGAAAATGTGAGTGGGTCTCATCTGCACCGGTGCAACCTCCTTATTTTAATAATCTGCATGATTTGCAATAGTTTTTTTATGCAGTATTTGTGTTAGACAGGACATTCATTCTCTGCAAGCATGGACAGCAAGGGTCCATTTAAGGACAGTGGGTCTCCTACATCATGGTTCCTTAGAGGCGATACTGATCTTATGATGTGTCTTCATGTGGTGTGAAGAGGATGTCTCCCCAAAATGTTAATCTTGGAGATTTACACAGAAAAGGTCATTTCCTGTCAAAAAGTGAGTCACATGCACCTGAGACTTACACTGCAACAGCACAAACAGGCTTATCTTAAAGTTGCTTTAATAAATACAATCATACTAAATATAGGCCTACTAATATAAATATATACTGCATATAATAAACTTGACAGCAATGTGCAGAAAAGGCAGAACTGAAGGCCAAATTAATCATCCTTTCATGTTAGTCTGATGGACAGCAGCAACAGATTAATAGGGAAATAGACAGATAAAGTCACATTGACGGCATTTAGCCTTCAGACTTGCATAAACACAGTGTTTGTGTGGAAAATATCGGTGCTGTGAGGTGACCGTGTGCATTTCCATGTCTGACACCATGATTTTAATATGCAATATATGGAAAATCATCTCTGACGTGATAAGCTTATGAAACATTTGAAATACCTCACCTCAGGATGGGGTTTCTGGTTTTGCTTAATGACAATTACAGCCTTGCTTAAACAAGTATATAATGCTCCTTTGAACAGTTTACATATTTTATTTCAGGATTTCTTTTAACAGAATGATGAATCATGATGACCAATTAAGCTATATAAACTGGTAGTTTGCTGGAGTCTTAGGTCTTTGAAAGGTCAGCCATGCATAAAGATAAAGATGATTAAATATTAGACATCAAATAATATAGGTTTGTTCACACATTAGTTAAATAATTAACCCTGCTGATAGATAGGCTTACTTATCCAGAGCAGAGTAAAAAAAACTTTTCTATAATTTGCCAAACCACACCTACTACAAGAAGTCAGGCTTCCTCAAGTCAGAATCCTGTTAGGAGTAATAGCACATTATTTGTAAATTCAAAACTGTATGTGAAACAACAAAGTATAAACTTTTCAAACATTACATTCATTGTTGTGAGAGGAAGCTGTTTGGGCTGTTATGGGGACTTTGGAGGGGTCTCACACTGTTTTGTATTTTCAAATAAATAGATTATACAATTACAAATAAATATAAAGAGATTTACAAAGATTTAGCAAATTCACACATAAATACAATATGATCCACAAATATGTTTAAAAAATTGCATTTAATAAATAAACCAAATTTGCCCATTATTTATTTATAATGTTTCAGCAACCATAAAAATTAGGCTAGGCTTATTAATTTCTCATGGCGATAAATAAACTCATGCAAACAGAAATCACGTTATTATAAGGAGCAACCATTACGAAAATTAACCATGATTTTATTATAGTAAAAGTGTAGTAACCATGTTTTTTGGTGCATTGATTGCATTTGTATAACCACAGTTTTACAACAAATACCATGGTTAAACTATGGTTAGTGTAGCAAGACCATGCATGGTTAATTTGTGGTTACAGTTTAACTATAGTTTTTTGTTTTGTTTTGTTTGTAGTAAAACCATGGTTAATGTGATCCTGTTCGGGCACTTTCTGTTACATTTATGAAACACTGTTATTATTATCACTTTATTAGCCTATGTATTTGCATATCACAAAAAAACCTAAGTGTTTGGTCATTTAAGACACCAAACAGCTTTTGCGCGAGATTAATGAATCTCAACAGTTTGCGTCCCGAAATTTTCCTACTAACCTCAGCTGAACTCTCTGAATAATTCCTACAATGTCTTTCAAATAGTCAAACTCTGCAACACAGAAACCCACGCGTCGCGTCATTGCGTTTCCATTGGCTACAACTAGTAGTACGTAGGACGCATGCAGGTAATATAAGGGCAGCATCCTTGTCTCATCTCAACACAGTACCGCGTCTCGATGGCATAAGGACATTAAAAGTTTTAGATTTGTAAGTCTTACTGAATCTCTTATGCAAACTCTAATTTATAAAATTAGCAACTGAAGCAATATGTCTTTGTTGGTGCGGGAGCATCGGACGGTGCGCTTTGTGTTTTTGGGCGCCGCCGGGGTTGGAAAAACTGCTCTGATCACCCGTTTCTTGCAAGATCGCTTCGACTCCAAATACACGCGCACGGTGGAGGAGCTTCACGCTCTCGAGTACGACACAGACGGCGCGAGGGTGCGCATTGAGATCTTGGACACGAGCGGTAGTTATTCCTTCCCAGCGATGCGCGCTTTGTGCATCCGAACCGGGGACGCGTTTGCGCTTATGTACGCCGCAGACGAGCCAGACTCCATGGAGGAGGTGCAGCGACTCCGTGAGGAGATCATGGAGTTGAAGGGAGAGACGTTCACTGGAATCACGGTGATAGAGAACAAAGCGGACCTGGGCAGCCGGAGTCGCCAGGCCACTGCTGAGGTGATGCGCGCGGTGGAGGAGGACTGGGGCTCGGGGTTTGTGGAGACGTCCGCACGCACCGGCGAGAACGTCGCCGGTGTGTTTCGGGACTTGCTTCAACAGATGAAGTTACCGAGCCGCGTGAGCCCGGCACTGCGCAGACGGACGCAGACAATGAGCAGAGAACTTACAAAGACGCGGAAAAAGCCTCCAATGAAGAAGAACAACAGCTGTATCTTGTCTTAATGGACATTCACGTGATGTTATAATAGTTGCGCATCATACTGATGCTTAAGTGGTCTGGATCAATAGACTCAATAGACAGTTCAAGTCTGATGCTTTATCATAATCATCTAAGGGTTTTTTGCCTATATGTCTGATCTCTCTAAATGAGAGCCAAATTATTCTTTTATGAGTGAATAAATGCAAATTATGTTCTAATCAATATATGTTCTCTGTGCATATTCTTTACCTTGTTCCATAAAATGTCATATCAGATGTGACCTTGGGCTAAAGTAGCCTACAGAATACAACAGACATGTTTTCTTAGTTTAACCAAGTATGAAAGAGAGTAATAATTCAGTAATTTGATGACATTATCTGTCATATAGAGTCTTGGTCAGATCAATGACAGATTGTCTTAATAAGCTTTTTCGGCTATATCCTGCTGCTCTGATCCCAACACACAGAAATTAACACTTTGCATAAGACATACTGTATATCATGCGGGTTGTGCTACTTATGCTGAATGACCAGACCTTTTCTCAGGAAATAAAGTTAGCTCTGCACCTTCCAGATGCCCTTCTGTTAGTATATCAGTCTGTGCATGACTCAACACCATGTCACACCCTTTCTTTGCTGGGATCAAAAACAAAAGCTGAGTCTGCAAATAATATCATGTCCTTAAAGGAATGGTTCATTAAATAAAATTTGCTACACACCCCCAGGCCATCCAAGATGTAGATGAGATTGTTTCTTCATCAGAACAGATTTGAATACATTTAGCATTACATCACTTGGATCAATGAATCCTTTGCAGTGAATGGGTGCCGTTAGAATTAGAGTCCAAACAGCTGATAAAACATCACAATAATCCACAAGTAATCCACACATCTCCAGTCCATCAGTTAACATATATGAAGTGAAGAGCTGCGTGGTAGTATAAAACAAATCCATCAAGTTGTTAACTTTAAGCTGTTGCTTCTGGCCAAAACACGAGTCCATAATTATAATAATGCACATCATCAACTAACTAGTTGGTTTTCACTTGGATATTTCTCTCCTGATTCAGATAAGACTTTTTCACGAAAGCAATAGAGAGCTCACATTTTAACTATTTAAAATGAAAACGGATTAACTTGTTAATTACAAACACACAGCTTTTAATTTCACAAGACGTTAATTAATGGACTGGAGTTGTGTGGATTATTGTGATGTTTTATAAGCTGTTTGGACTCTCATTCTGACGGCACCCATTCACTGCACAGAATCCATTGGTGAGCAAGTGATGTAATGCAAAATTTCTCCAAAAACAAACTCATCTGGGTGAACTATTCCTTTAATGCTTCAAAAACTGAAATGTGAAATAAATGTGAATCTATGCATTATAGTGGCCAGTTGTGTGAGTTTGACCATAGAATTCATTAATTAGTTTGTGGCAAATCAGCTTTTTATTGTTGATTATTTGGAATCAACACCAGTTCCAGAACTTGTCAAAGCAGATTATGAATAAAAACTTCATCTTCCATCTGAACGCATTGCTGCTCTCCTTGCTTCATTTCTTTGTCACCTCCTAAAATATATTATATTATTATTATATTTATTTACAAACAGGTCAGTGGACAAAAGAATAGCTATACATGTACAAGCATAAATAATATTTACAGCCACATCTACAATAATGACTGACTATGTATAAACACAGAAGTAAAAACCAATGGTAGCTAAATGAAACAAATGTTAAAATGAATGGTATAAACATTGGATCATTAAATATGTATGCCAATAGTAATGTTAGTCCCAGCAGTTGCTGATCATGTGACTATGCGTAGGTTGATGTATTTTGGAACTGTTTAATATAGCCTATGCATAATTTATTCAGCTTTCAAGGAGGCTGACATGTTTTATGTTGGCATGCGTGCATTTGTGAATGGACTAGACAGGAGAAAGTCGTGAGCACGAGAGTGAAAATGCTGTCATGAAAAACAGTAAACATTCCTTATTAGGAAACACTTCACAGAATTCACAAATTATTTGATTATATGAAAAAAACTATACATTTGGATAATTTATTTTTTCATATCAATTTATTTAGAAGAAAGTTATTAATTTTAAGTCTGTTAGAAATAGTTGAATATCATCAACTGAATATTGAATAAGACACTAAAGTAAACGCTAATAATTGTCAAAAAATAATATAACATTTTTTGTTACTGCTCACTGACCTTGTAACACTGTTTTGGTTTTGTTTCACAAGGGCAAACTTTCTGTTTATCTTGCTTTCTCTCCTCTACTCACACCCACACTTGTACAAACATAAAAACGTGTGTAATGATAGGTGACATGGTATTTTTTCCCCTCCACAAGCTAAAATGTGCTCAAATTTGCACACACACAAATGCCCAAAGGTACACAAAGTGTTAAAAGCACGTGGGATAACTGGCTAGATTAGAAACTAGAGCAAGATAATTTACTTTTAGATACTAAACAGACTTTAAGCACACATGCTTGAATTAATATGTGTATACAAACCCAAAAGGGCACATGTGGCATAATTAAACAAATAGAACAATGTACAAAACCAAAGGATTAGCTGTATATGTCATGAGCAAATAATATATAGCAATTTATCATCAGGTAATTTTTTATTTATTTTTTTTACAAAATGTAGTTGTGTAAATTTTAATATAAATTATTTACATTTAATTAAATACATTTAATTAATTTAATTATTACAAGTTAGTGGACTTTGAATAGTATTTATACTCCATAGAGACTTAATAAAACGTATAATGCATGTTATAAATCATAAAATTCAATCCATACGAAAACTATTTTTCATATGTGTAAACTATTTTACGTTGTGTAATGTTTCCCAAAGTTAAATATCAAAAGAACACAAATAAAGTTTTTCAGAACGCGCACGCCGAGTCCCATGATGCTTCGCTGTGTTTGGTCAGAATTTAAATCGCAGCAGCCAATCAGAGGCGGAGATAACGAATCAAGCACAATTCAAAAAGTAGCAGCGACTCACTGCATTCCCATCTGAGCAGCAGGCCGATGCACATAATTTATGCCCGTTTAATTGTATTCTTATCAGCGAAATACTACCGATGCGTGCTTCAGAGCGGCGACTATACATCTTTTAGATAAGACACCGTGTATATTGTGGGTTTTCAAACTGTTGGGAGTTATTATTTGAATGTAATTTTCTGTGGTTGGCAGCGGATGTGGATGACTGGTGAATTGCATGCGTGCGTTTCGGGATAAAGAAACAAGGAGCAAGGAACTTCGCCTCAGTTATTTTTTTTCCAGGACTTTAGGGTTCCTTATTCTTCTTAAATCGTCTTGTAAAGCGTGCAACGATGAGCGCTGGAATCGCAAAGCCGGCGAAGCCACCGGCTCACGTCGACCCCAAATCTGCTCCTCTGAAAGAGATTCCTGACATTCTGGTGGATCCCAGAGCCACGAAGAGATACATGCGAGGTCGCTTTCTGGGAAAGGGAGGATTTGCGAAGTGCTACGAAATCACAGATATGGACACAAAGGAGGTTTTCGCAGGGAAAGTGGTGCCGAAGTCGATGCTACTGAAGCCGCACCAGAAAGAGAAAATGAGCACAGAAATCGCCATTCACAAGAGTCTCGATAACCCGCACGTCGTGGGATTTCACGGCTTTTTTGAGGATGATGACTTCGTGTACGTGGTGTTGGAAATCTGTCGGAGACGGGTAAGATCAGGGAAACCGGTTTCGAAACAGACCGTCAACGGTCGCTATTCCTGTCAATGGTTGATAGTATATTACAGCGCTTCAAACTGAACTCATTAAAATAATCACATTCTGTTTAGAGTAACGGGTACTTACTGTGTTCTTTCAAAACGCAAATGTTTGTTCTTTATTAAGAATGTAACGTTACGTTATCTAAATTAAAACCGCTTCAACTTTCTCCCTTACGCCGCTACTGGATTTTAAACTGGAGGATGTGACGTCAGTTGATTTTGTGTTTCTTGGAGATAAAGTTGTTTAAAACGAACTCCGTCAGAAATAAAAAATAATCAAGAATAAATATTTTACTGTCTTCACTTCTATTTTTAATGTATATTTATAATACTTTATTTATAATTAATTCATAATACTTAATTTTTTTTTGCAGATTCTGTAAATTCAAATAATCCTCAAATCCTACCAGATTTATTTTCAATTTTATTTTCCTTTTTTTTGTGATGGAAGTGGAGTTAAAACAAAGTTTGTTTGAAGTTCCCGTCTGCTCTATATTTTGGTGCTTAATTTCTTTCTTTCCATATAGTCTCTCCTTGAATTGCACAAGCGGAGGAAGGCAGTGACTGAGCCTGAGGCCAGATACTTCATGCGCCAGACTATTCAGGGTTGTCAGTACTTGCACAACAACCGGGTCATCCACCGTGATCTCAAACTTGGAAATCTGTTCCTCAATGATGACATGGATGTGAAAATCGGTAAGGAAAAAATGATTGTTCTTTGCCATTTTTTTTTTTTTTTTCCCCACCCTTGACCTTTTTTTTTTTTAATCAAGACTATGTCCCATTTCTCTCTCTTTAGGTGACTTTGGTTTGGCCACTAAGATCGAGTTTGATGGTGAGAGAAAGAAGACCCTGTGTGGCACTCCAAACTACATTGCTCCAGAGGTGCTCTGCAAGAAAGGCCACAGCTTTGAAGTAGACGTATGGTCACTGGGATGCATTCTGTAAGTCCAATGTTAAATTAAACAACTATGGAAGCATTTGATGTAGATTTTCATAAAACACTATCTCTAATGGGATTCCATCCTTGCATAAGGATTAATTTTTATAACTGAGCATGTGCGACTGCTGATGGAGATGTAATGTGTCCATCAGATATACACTGCTGGTTGGAAAGCCACCATTTGAGACATCTTGTCTGAAGGAGACCTACATCAGAATCAAGAAGAATGAGTACACTGTTCCTAGAGTATGTATCTTCACATCAGGAGTTCACCTGTTGTACATGGCATGAAATGAAAATATTTTTTTGTAATCGATCTTTATTGTGAACAATTTGTGTGCTTGGGTTTCAAAAAAAAAAAAAGTTAAGCTTGTAATGTTTAATCTTTCTCCACTTTCATTTAATTGTGCTTAATAACATTTAGGTAGGTAACTTGCTAGATTTTGTACCTTCTATTGAATGTTTAAAGCAAACATAAATTGAATCTTGTCAGATTGGTGGCTTATTGCAATATGCTTTTTTTTTTTTTTGTATTGTTTAGCATGTTAATCCAGTTGCTGCTGCTCTGATTCGTCGGATGCTGCTTGCTGACCCTTCGCTCAGACCTTCTGTGTCCGAGCTGTTGGCTGATGAGTTTTTCACCTCCGGTTATGCGCCTCTGCGGCTGCCCACTTCCTGTCTCACTGTACCTCCCAGGTTCTCCATTGCCCCCTCCAGTCTGGATCCCGCCCTCCTTCGCAAACCCCTCTCATCACTTAATAAAGGTATGTGTATAGATAAATCAAGTTTTACAATGCTATCTTGTAATTCGGCACAGCTGTGTCGGATTTCAGTGTTTCCCTCCATTGAAAATCTTGTCACTCAGAAATATTTCAAATTAAATTTCACTTTCAAGTCAGCTGTAATCTTTCTTCTGTGTACAGGAACAGATAGTCCTATTGGGAAAATGGAGCAGCCACAAAGGGAAGATCTTCAGCAAAGGTCAGTTTTATCGATGTAGATACTAGCACGCCGTTTTAGCACTAGTTTTTTTTTAATATCTGGTTTTGAACATGCATTTGGCAAATAGTATCAAAACCATGATTTTAATTTAATTGTAAAAACTGACTTGCGTCCCATATAAATTTAGGGTAATATATTTGTATTTAATGGGTTTTATCTACATTGTTCTGTACAGGGATGGAGCTGAACAACCTGAGTGTCATCTAAGTGACATGCTGCAGCAGCTGGCCTGCCTCAACACGGCCAGGCCATCTGAGAGAGACTTTATTAGACAAGGTAACCACATGGATTTTCTGCATCTTGCCAATGAAGGGTTGTTGCTGTATTTTAATGGAAATAGGAGTAGGAGCTACTGTAACAGCAAAAATCTATAAAACTGTACTTTGTGCATTTGTACATAAAGCCACAAAATTATGGTCAAGTGCTGATTGGTGTTCATGTTCAAACTATTGACAGGCACAATGCAATAATTTCTTTTTCCCTATATAGAGGAAGCAGAGGACCCTGCTTGTATTCCTATCTTCTGGATTAGTAAATGGGTCGATTACTCAGACAAATACGGCCTTGGTAAGACGCCATGCTGACACTGACATACTCAAGCCAATATCCAAAGTGGCATTTGTTAATGTTGCATTGAAATTTCATCAACTGGAAATATTCACTAAAAACTGTGGAAACATTATTTCTCCACTGATGCATTTTGGCTCTGTTAAGTGTCTGTTTTGTGCACATAATGTGGATGATCTACAATTGGCAAACATGAAAGCAATGTGAACTCGCTTCACTTTTAAAAATTTGTTGAAATGAAGCAACTCATTGCTGAAGAACTTTACAGTGACTGGTGGAATTTATTATCCGAGATCACATTTCAATTACCCTAATTACTGAAACCTTTATTTTAGGTTTTTGGCTAAATGAAAACAGCGGTTTATAAATATAAAATCATTTTGGTGCATCCCGTAATTTGTAGAGTTAGCTACTGCTAGCTGCAGTTTAGTTTAAAGATCCATCAGCCCTAAAGGAATGAGCAAAATCTTAATATGCACTAAAATTGTTCAATTGAGGTGGGTAACTTCATTTGGTAAGAAAACATGCATAAACTGCGATAGAAACACTTTTTCTCAAGATAACATGCTCTGGGCTTCAAATTTATTATGTAGGGGAAAAAAGTCTGTCTTCCACTGTTGCAGCACGTTATTTTACTACTGATATTTTGTGCCAGTTTTCCAGGTTTTCTTGAACATGCAGAATGGAAAAGGTGCTTTATTCACAAATGTTTTGTGATATCCCAATTATGTGCACAAATGTAATTTGTAGCTTTGGATGATGCATGATGCTACTTGTATGCTTTCCAAACATATTGTCCATATGCTAATGTACTTTTCCCCTTCATAGGTTACCAGCTGTGTGATAACAGCGTAGGCGTTCTGTTCAATGATTCCACGCGTTTGATCATGTACACTGACGGTGACAGTTTGCAGTATATCGACCGCAACTCTGCAGAATCCTACCTCAGTGTTCGCTCCTACCCTTCTGCACTCTCCAAAAAGGTCTGTGTGCCCTGGAAATAATACAATGAATGACTTTCATAATTCTTTGTTCCAGGGTTGCTAAAAACACATACATGTACATATATATAATTTTTTTTTTTTTTGGTGTAGATTACACTCCTCAAGTACTTCAGGAATTACATGAGCGAGCACTTGCTGAAGGCCGGGGCGAACATAACGCCCCGTGATGGGGATGAACTGATCCGGTTGCCTTACCTGCGCCATTGGTTCCGCACAAAGAGCGCCATTGTGCTACACCTGAGCAATGGAACCGTGCAGATCAACTTCTTCCAGGTGAGAACCTACCATGTTTAAAATAGGTCAAGTACTTGATCTGGGTACTTGTGATGTCAACCAAAATACAGAAGTATCCAAACTGATAGGGTGACCTCACCATTTTCTCTTTGTGTCCTACAGGACCACACTAAGCTTATTTTGTGTCCCCTGATGGGCGCAGTGACGTACATCAATGAGAAGCGGGAGTTCTACACCTATAAGATGAGCTTAATTGAGGAGTTTGGGTGCTGTAAAGAGTTGGCCAGTCGTTTGCGCTACGCTCGCAACATGGTGGAGAAGCTCATGGCCTGCAAAAGCACCGCCACAGCCGCTACTTCTGCCCGTTAACCCACTGATGTCACAAATTGTATAGCTTTATGAGATTCCAGCAGTCAAACTTGTCAGTTTTCTGGGTTCTAATCTATGACTTCCTCCTCTGGATCTGTTGTTTACTCCTATACTATCAGTTGTTTTTCTGGGTTGGGGAGTTTGTGACCATGCCAGCTCGCTGTATCATGTGAATGCTCTTGTACATGTTTTAATATTTTAGAACTTGTCTGTTTACCTTTTGACTGTTCTTTGTATAAAAGCTTTTGGATGTTAATCTTTTAATGTGTAAGAGAATATTTGAAATAAGTTGGTTTTCCAAAATAAAGATCTTTTTAGAGAAATTTCGATTGTTAGATACTGTTGATGATAAATACAAGTTTATAATTATGAGTTTAATTAAAATGTAAGCGTCTTGAAAATAAGTGTTTAGTGTTTTAAATCTAACATGAAACCTTGCGATCTATCAGTCTTTTAATATTTCAATATTGTCGGAATGGGGTCTACTTTTGTTTCATGTTGAGTTTACCGTAATTTAATATGCTATACTGTTAGGGCTCAGTATTTTTTGTTCTGTATAACATATAAACAAATTTTATATTATGAAAGATTTCGATTTTAAATAAATGCTGCTCTTTGGAAATTCATAAAAGAACCTTGGGAAAAAACCCCTTCCAGAAAAATATTACGCTGTAAAACAGTTTTCCATATTGATAAATGTTTCTTGATCGGCATATTAGAATGATTTAAGAAGGATCATGTGACGGTGAAGACTGGAGTAATGATGCTGGAAATTCAGCTTTGCATCACAGGAATACATTACATTGTAAAATATATTCAAATAAAAAAAGCTATTTTAAATTTATTCACAATATTACTGCTTTTGCTGTTTTTGAAATGTAGCCTTGGTGAGCATAAGAGTCTTATACAAAATCATTTAAAAAATCTTAACACAAAACATATTGCATGTTTTCTATTACAGGAAGCATGTTACATTGTTAAGGCAGCATGTGCAAATAAGACAATGTTTGGGGGAAACCATGAGGAAGATTAAAGGAACTTGCTTCACTACATCTTAATGAAGTGTCACTTCATTATGTCCTCTTTGGTAGTTTTTGTTTACATCGCCACTGCACATCATGAACACATCTTGTTTTTGAGCTTTCCATTTGCAGCTGTCACCAAGACCACTTGTATTAAGAGTAAAGCTGGCCATCACAAAGCTGACAAATGATTTAAACATTAAGTGCATTTGCACAATAACAGCTTACCACAACATAATGGATTAGATTCAACGGCTGAGAAAATGTAGAGAAATGCAATCAAATGCTTAAAGGTAGTTTATTTAAGATTATATCACTGTCCAAAATGTGTTGCAGGGCAAAGTCAGTATAAAAAGGTTTCATTTTTAGGTTTAAAACATTTTTCATGTAGTTACGTGTGTTTGACTAGTAGTCTGTTGTAGATGCTGTAATAAAATGGCACAAAAAGTACCATGGTACTACCATATTTAGTACACCGATAATGGTAATACCATTGTGTTTTTTAAAGTAACTTGAACTGAACACAGTATCCAGTGCCATGGAAATCCATAACAACATTAATCTGAATCAAGTATAAGAGTTTTTGATCTGTGCCACAAATAGTTTCAAAGATTTTTTTGGCAAATACATTTAATCGTCACTGGGTAGAAAAACAAAGGCACTAGTATTTCCAGTGGCAAAAATCCTCAACACTTAATTTATAAAAAGACATATTTTTTAAACTAGCAGTATAAAACTAGTGTACAGCAGGCTGTAAAACACTTCACAATATTTGGTTTTAAAGCTGTAACACTGAGAGATGAGGATGAAGCTGCAATGTGTGGTTGAGGATAAAAGATCCATAAATGTAGCATGAAGCTGCAATTAAAACCACACAAAGCAAAATCAAAAGAAAAAATCCCAATCCCAATGTATCTGAATCACACAAATACATATACATGTACACGTGGTGTACAATATGACAGACAAACTAGTTTTTTTTTAAGTCCACTAATTATCAAATATTGTCATATATCTGCAAATATCAGTGGATGTTTTGCTGGCTTTTATCATTCTTTAAGCATGTAACCTGGCTAAAGGAATAGTTCACCCAAAATGTATTTCATTATTTGTTTCTCACACAAACGTATTGAATATGAATATCCTGCACAAGATTTTTTTTTTCACCCCTTTTTGAAACTTTTGTGGTGAACTATCCCTTTAAGAAACCTTTATTATGAAAATGCTTAACTTTCTACCTAATAAGAATATAAGTAGTCAGTTGGCGATTCAGTAATCTTGTGTGTTAAAAGTCAAAACTGACAGAAATGGTAGAACACATGCCAAACTACTGGCTGATGTCAACTCATCAGAAAATATGGCCTTTTTATTTCTTTGCTATTTGGTTGACATGATAAAACCAGCAGCAGACAATGGCAGCTCTGTAAAAGCCCACTAATAAAAGCCCACTCAGTAACTTGTTTGGTTAATCTAACCTATAAAACCTGTTTCTGTAAAAGCATAAAAAACTTTCAATTTCGTTCAGCAAGTCCAGTAGGATGTTTAGGAGAAAATTCTACAACGAAATGTGCTCACAGTTCTGAAGTACAGAGTTATACATTGACAGTGTTTAATTGAGTCCTCAAGGTCTCCGTTTCCTCAAGGATCTTACTTTTCCTCTCCAGTCCAGTGTAGGAACAAACAAGCATGTCTCTGTGGATGTTCAGTGGTGGTAGTATGGGTGAAAGAGTCTCTCGGGGGCACAGATGCTAAGCGCTGAATGCGTGTGAAGCAGTAACCGGGGGAAACGGGAGGTAAAATATGCCACGAAGCCATCAGGGACTTCACCGAGAGCTGTCTGAACCTCTGGTGGGAGCTCATGATAATGATGTTTCTGTTGAAAAACATTACAAGATTTCTAAATTTTTATAGAAGGCTTTTTATAGAATTCTATTCTATTCTATTCTATTACATTCTATTCTATTACATTATAATTACGGTTCACGAGTCTGGGGGCAGTACAATTTTTTTTAAAATAAATTAATACTTTTATTCAGCAAATTAAATTGAAGATGAAAATTCAGCTTTGCCAACAGAGGAATAAATGACATTTAAAAATATATTAAAATATAATAATTTGTTACAATATTTCTATTTTTACTGTATTTTTTAAAAATCAAATTAATGTAGCCTTGATGAGCATAAGAGACTTAAACATTAAAAACTTACCAACCCCAACTTTTAAATATTATATTAGAAAACATTATATTATGACCATTCAAAAGTTTGTTGTCACAAATTTTATTAATTTTTTTAATTTGATACTTTTTTCAGCAAAGATGCATTCAATTGATTAAAGTGAAGGTGAAAATGATTTTTCATCATAGGAATTAATTACGTTTTCAAATATATTAAAGCAGTTCAACAGAAAACTGTTTTTTTTAATTGTAAAAATATTTCACGATACAGTTTTTACTGTATGTTTGATGAAGTTTTTCAACTTTCAACAGTATTTTAAAAATCTTACAGACTCCTTTTGAATGATAGTGTATATTATATTATATTATATTTAGTGCTGTCAAATGATTAATCGCGATTAATCGCATACAAAAAAGTTTTTTTCCATAATATGTGTGTGTACTGTGTATATTTATTATGTATATATAAATACACAAACATGCATGTATATATTAAAGAAAAATATGATATATTTGTATATTAAATGTATTGATATATTATGTAAATATAAATATATACATGTAAATATTTTCAGAATGTATACTGTATGTGTGTGTATTTATATATACGTACATAATAAATATACATAGTACACACACATATATTATGTAAAGAAAAACTTTTATTTTGGATGCAATTAATCGCGATTAATCGTTTGACAGCACTAATTATATTATATTATATTAAGTGCATTATTAATTGTTTTTTTTTAGTGATTACTCACTTTTGTATGCAACACATTTTATATGTAAAAACACATAAATACTTACTTTATTTCTCATTGCTCTAAGTAGGTCTCTCACAGAGTTTCCTTTATATGTGCGAAATTTTCTAAGATCTGCCAGATGTAAAAAGTTTTATATTAGACATGCAAATACTGTATATACATAAGAATAAGCATGAATTGAAACATTTTTCACTTCATACGCCTTAAAACGTTCCACATTTTATTCAATGTTTCTATAAAATAAAAATTTTACAGTATTTTTTGTAATGGTAATTGGCAGTGCTTACCAGCCTGGAGTGGTGCTGATATGTGCATCCTCCAGTTGGTTCTTACGACAGATCTGCCGGAGTTCTCCAGACGGGCCACTATAGCGCTGTCTGCCGGCTCCTTCTCTATTCTGTCACTGACATCCTAGAGCCAAAGAACAACTTCAGCACTGCACTTTCTCACTGGACCCTTTAACACACACACACACACACACACACACACACACACCTGAAAGAACTGCAGTTGTTTCTCTGGGCTCCAGAAGAAGGGATGTTTGAGGACGGACGCTGCTGAAGGACGGGTTTCCGGTTCAGCACTGATCATCCGCTCAATCAGATCTCTGCCAATCACATCCTCTACAAACACCAAAACAGCCAGAAAAACTTTAGGAAGCTATTCAAATATGAGTTTTTCAGTGCATACACATAACTGATGACATTTTAGATCTAATTTATTAATTGAAACCTATTAATCAGCCAAACCACATAGTTCTTAGTTGATGCTAAAAATGTTAAAATGGCCAAATAATATAGTTTTATTCTCCAAAAAAAACAAAAAGTTTTCTACATTTATCTCCATGATAACATTGTCTACACAAAATCAGACACTTCTGAAGCAGAAAGTACACATGCATTAATAAATTCATGCATGCACAAACCATGTATATCCTCCATAAAGTGGTCGAGGTTATAGACTCCAGAGAGGATATTAGCTTGACGCCGCAGAGTGTCACCAAACGGATGCTGTCCTTTGGACGTCACATAATAAAACACACATCCAGCTGAAAATATGTCCACTGCACTTGTCTAGAGACAGAAAAAAGAGGGGAAAGGAGACTTATAGGAAACTTATACAGAATATATCTTATTTAGTGAGATTTTAAAATTCAGTAGACCACAATATCTGTTTTTTAAACTGAACATGTGATGTGTGTGTTTGTATGCATGTCTACTGGACATACAGGGTTCCCTTTTGGAGCATTTATGAGTAATTCAGGGGCAATCCAGCCTTCGGTTCCTGGTATTCCAGAGCGTAGGCTGAAACTATGGCGACCATCTGGAAGCTTCTTACACAAGCCGAAATCTGAGATCACCGCCCGGACTCGACCCAATGCCCCCGGGAGAGAGAGCAAAATATTCCGTGGCTTTAAATCCCTGTGAACTGAGTACGAGAGGGACACGTAATTACAAATGACGGTGGGTCCGTCTGCTTGCATGCATGTATGCCATCAACATCCAGGTACTCAACAGCAATTAATAAACATTAGTGCAATGCAATACTACCATGTGCATGTTTAAGAAGTTACAGGAAGGAAGTTATGATTAGAATCATTGCTATGGCAATAGTGACTCACCAATATTGAGGGAGTGCAGGTGACTCAGGCCACACATGGTCTGGTCCAGAAGGGACACTGGGTTCAGGTCTGAATAAGGACAGCTTGGGTCCTCCACATACTACATACAAAATAGAAAAACCCAATCAGGGTGCATGGAAACAAGTTATCAGTTATTATACAGCTGAAATTGGAGTTGGTTATACTAATATTAATATTATTAATTAATATTATTAATGGAAATGAATAACAAAATGTTGTTATACAGTTAGAAAATATAAAATACAGCACAGTACAGTAGGAATATTGTTTTAGTAGTGGCATATTGCAAAAGCCTAATTCATAATCATAGTTTTTGTCTTGCTTTTTAGTAGAAATATCTAAATCCTTAAATCATCTTTAAAAATGAAAAATTGTGCATATTTGTCAGTGAATGCATCTTAAAATTTAAGCATAAATCTCACTCATTTTTTTTATTATCTCAAACTAAAATTTTTAAAGTGTTTTTTGTTAACTCAAAGCTGAAATATAAATGTTGATGAAAAAAGAAAAACTTAAACTTAAAAAACTTTAATTAGAAATGTATTCAAAAGTATGTTAAAAAGTATTCAAATTACTAAAACTAAAATAAAACCAATAAAAATGACAAACAAAATGACTAAAGCTTAAACTAAAATTAAAACTGAAAATATAAAAATAAAAGCTAATTGAACATATAATGGTTTATTAATAATTCTGAAATAACTTTTGAAAAATAATAACACTACATGGTTTCAATGCTGTTTTAAACACTTTTAAAAAGTGTTTTTGTTAATTGAAATACACCTGAAATAAAATAAAATATTAATTTTAGATGGAAAAACTATAAATATATTAATTAGAAATGTATTCAAAAGGATGTTAAGAAAGTTCAAATGACTAAAGCTAAAACTGAAATAAAATAAAGCTAAAAAGTATTAAAAAAAACTAATAAAAAGACAAATATACTAAAACTTTAAAATTAAAACTGAAAATATAAAAATAAAAGCTAATTCAACATATTAATAAATAGTATTCTATAATAGTATATTACTAATACTAAAATAATGTGTATATTATATTTTACTATGTTATATTAAACTATACTTTTTGTGCAACTAGCCTAACTCTAACTCTAAATGCACAAACAGTTTGTTTTCGAACAGATTTCCTTGTCTGCCACCAATTGACTTTTAAATTCTAACTATACAATACTCATGTTACTGCCTCATGTAGATCGACTTCACAAATCACGATGAAACAGTGAAAAGGCAAATGAGTAACTTTCATGTTGTAACACACATACACACACATTCACTGAAACACACCTGCTGGAGTGTTGCAGCACACAGCTCTATGGCAATGTAAGTGAATTGTCTGTCCCGCTCTGTGCAGAAGTAACGGATGACATTGGGATGCTCGTCTGATTCACGGAGGAGCTGAACCTCTCGCTCTGCAAACTCCACACACTCCGGAAGAATACGCTTTACGGCCACACGCCGACTGTCAAAATGACCCCTGCATGTATAATACCAGTGAATTAAAGGTAAAGAACAACCAACCAAACTATTATTACAATCCATAATAACCCACCGGAACACAAAGGTTCCCTCTGTCCCATGGCCCAGCACCTCGGCAGGACTGAAAGAGATTTTACCAACTTCCACAACGTCAGTCTGATCACCTGAAGAATATGAGTTAATCACAATTTAAAAAACACAAATATCTAAAGGCTTAAATTATAGTGAACAACATATAGGTTTGTAAATGAAATAAAAAGCTAATTTAGATAAAAGAAAAAAAAAACAATGGGCCTCATTCATGAGATATAAGCAGAACTTAATCGGAAAATAATTCTTAAAAAATCATTTCTATAATCAGTTGTAAAAAGAATAGTTTGGATTTAATTGGATTTACACAGAAATTAGTTTTTGTGTTTCATGAATAAGGCTCAACAGTTGATATGGAGATAGATAGAATAGTATCTGTACTCTGTGATTGGCCAGCTGTCGTTATTGGGGCGGAGTCTTTGCTTGAGAATGGCTGAGTTTGATTGGATGCAACAGAACTTGTCTTCTCTGAATGGCTGTTGTTGTTGTAAGATGAGGTTGAGGGCGGAGCACTGGGTTCTGCGTTAGCGCTCTGATTGGTCAACACTGGCAGATGGTTAGTGTCCACTGGCTCTTCAGATCTCTGGGATTTTTTGACAGGCTGATCAAAAAGAGAAAAACAAACCGTTTTTATGCCTGTTTATTTATATCACATACATACGTATATAAATATTATATACATATTTTTATTTATATACATATATATGAATATGTATATTATAAATATTCAAAATACACCCTCTACTACAAACCCTTTTGTGTGTTAGCAGGAAGGCAATCCACGCTCCAAGCAGCAGTGTCACCACCAGCACAGTCATGGGGTCAGAGGTCAAAAAGTCTGGCAACACAGGGGAGGAGCTGTGCTTTGTTACCGGTGGCAACTGTAAACACAAGATGACAAGTTTGTGCTTGGCTGTTCGTAACGCTTGCAATTTCATCATGCATGAGATTTTCAACGGCCTACATCCAATTATAAAGTTGCTATAGATGCCGTCTATCGAATCTCAATTTATTTAATTTTATTGAAGAATGTACAGTACAGCTCACAAATTGACGTTTGTTAATCTCCCACTTAGTTTAATACAGTACTTTCCTCAGTATAGTTTGCTACATGGAAACAGCCATTATAAAAAAAACAATCAATCACAATATCAAGGTGTCAGAGCTATGTAAGGTTTTTTGTGAATAACACACCTCCTCTGCAAGTACTTAACCACCCCACACACTTAAACTAATGCACTTATGCATTTACACACACTCACAAAAAAAATATAAACTTTTTTCTCTGCATTTCTCCTCTATTCTAAACTGCTCCCTTATGTGGTTGTCAAATAAAACTGCCATTGCATATTATGAATATCGTTGGGTCCTTGATAAATTGTGTAAACATTATGCAAAATATCACTTTATGTGTTTTGACAAAATAAATAACATAATGAAGGCTTTGAACAACATGAAGGTGAATAAATGGCATTGGACTCACTGGGTGAGAGGGAGAACGGAAAGAAGAACCAGAACCTCGGGGTGGGATGACATCACCAGAGCGCTGCAGGTTCTCTGGGAAATCTCTCAACATGGTGGTGTGAGCCAAAGGAGGCTCTTCATGATGACCTACTCACACACACACACATACAGATAAAGCTACATATGCAGAAATATAATACAGTCTTTCTAAAAACATAACTGATATCAATTGAATAAACATTAAGAAATGCACTTTGTAAATGCTCTTTCTTTATAATTTAATTTGTATCAATATTTAACTACATTTGAAAACACTTAGTCAAAATTTTTAATATAATATAATATAAATATAATATGTTTTTGAATTAAAAAAAATATTAACCATTTACAGAGATTCACCAGTTTTAAAGCAGTTTTAGTTTTAGAACAGTTTTAGGGCATATTTTTCTCTAATATACTGTACAAACTTCAGTTCTGAAACTAATGAACTAGAACTTAAACTGTTGGAGTTGTAGCACTGCACATGCACATACATAATAGTACACATAATAATGTAAGTGGGCAAAATTTAGAGTGTCTGTACATATATGAATATAATTGTGTAAAAGTGTTGACTGTACCAATCAGCAGCCACTGATTCTGCAGGGAATTGCTGCTTCCTGGTGGATATTTCACGTCAGTGCTGGGTGTGATCTCACACTCGGGCTGCCCATTACCCATTGTGATGCCAGCGGTGATTGGCCCCTCAATGCGTGCAAGTGTAAGACCTTTTGGCTGCCATGGGAACAGGATATAGTTATTAAGAAGGAAGTTTTACTGTTGGTTTTGAAAAATGGATAGCAGAACTTACCACTATTGCCACACCTTGGTGCACAAGAGAGGTAGAAGCATACAGATGAGAGTCCGTCTTGCCGACATAGAGAGTAGGACTATCAAAATATGCACACATGAATACATAATTACTTTAAAATATTACTTTATAAAAGGTTAATCATCACTTGATTTGTTTTATAGTTAATTGCCTTTTAAGGCATACAGGTTTGGCACGCAAGGGTGAGTAAATGATGACAAAATAATGGGTGGTGAATGATCCCTTTAAATAAATGGGTTTTTAAAGACTAATGTCTTACAATAGCTGAGTCTTAGTGCTGTGGTTCTCCTTTGTGAACTGGTAGGTCCACTTCATGGTGTGGGACTGTGTGTTTTCTGCAGTGAAGGTCAGGTAACGCAGGGTTTCTGTTGCGACCGTCAGATGAGGAGATCGCCGCAGACTGTCCTGACTCCATAAATAAAACCCTGCCACTGGAGAATCAAACTTCTGCATCCACAACACCTCACCAGAGTCCCGATCCACTGTAACCACCAGACCGTCCCCGCTGGACGCAAAGTGTGACATCTCTGTGATTCACAGACACATTCAAATGTGATGAAATCCAAAAACAACATACTTACGCATTCACAAATTCGATAGACTGTCTTGTAAAATCTGTGCATGCATGGTGAAGGACCTACTATATTCATATTTCTTGTCATCATAGAGAGGCGCGGAGTAGTCGTTGTAGGTGGCATTCCAGCGGAGTTCCTGAGTCTTCGTATCATACATGGTGATCATATATTCTGCAGACATACACATGGATACATGCATCACATAACCAACCAATCAAAAGTTTGGGTTCGGTAAGATTTTTTTCGTTTTTGAAAAAAGTATTTTATGCTCACCATGGCTGCATTAATTTGATAAATAAAATTTTGATAATAATTACAATTAAAAAAATTGTATATATATATATTTATATTTTATTTATATTTTTAATTTTGATATATTTTAAAAAGTAATTGAAGAGTTAATTTGCAAAAACAGATATCTCCGTTTTTAACAGTTTTCAAAAATCATGTTTTTTCATTGTGCATTCCAATTAATCTCAATCAAACTGCAGTTGGGTTATTTTGATTAAGTAAAAAGAACTAAAAAAGTTATACAGCTAACTAACACAATAAAACACAATAAAAACATGATAACATAATAAAAAAAAACATGATTTTTGAAAATTAAAAAAACGGAGTTATCTGTTTTTGCGAATAAACTCAAAGCTGAATTTTCAGCATCACTACTCCAGTCTTCAGTGTCACACGATCCTTCAGAAATCAATCTAATATGTTGATTTGCTGCTCATTAAACATTTCTTATTATTACTAATGTTGAAAAAAAAATAATGTTCTGATATTTTTCTTTTAGCGTTTTTGTCTTTACTCTCACTTTTGATCAATTCAATGCATTCTTGCTGAATAAAAGTATTTATTTCTTTCAAAAAAATGTGTGTGCGTGTGTGAGTATTACATATGTGTATTACATAATGACTCAGGGTGTTATAATAAAGAGAAGGGTCATATATGTGTGTTCGGACCTGTGCGACCAATGTACAGCAGAGGGGCAGAAGGGCAAATGGAGGCTGAAGAGGAGGTGCTTAGACTCGTCTGTTTTTCACCTGTCTGAGGATCAACCACAAACCAAGTGTCCTGTTTTTTACCTGGGAAAATACACAATACAATAAATGAGAGTGTGCAAGGCCATGGAGCTTTTCACAGATCATTGTATGTACATGCTATCAGGGTTTTGCTCAGCAAAACTAGTATATGACTTTTAAGCTTTTATTAATTTTCACAGATTTTAAAAGATCACACTGAGCTGGAAATCACTTTTTTTTGTCCATGCGAAACCTCCATTACCACAAAATACATATATCAAACACTGATTTCACCAAAAACATTACAAACACACAAACATGTCTGACATACAGTATATACCTGTGTAGAGCACCCCATCAGAGCTCCTGCAGGGAGAAGACTGGACCAGTTCTGGAATAGTGAACGGGAGTTTCTGCAGAGAAGATTCATATAAATGACTGAGCTGTGACTCTCTGACAAACACACTCGCACACTTTCCCATGCCACTCACCATCAGACCCTCTTTGCGCTTGCCTCCTAGTACATACAGACTGCCATCATTGGGATCCGGTAAAAAGCCTGGCCTACAAGAGGAAACAGACAACTTTAAAATTGGATCATAAAAGTGGGCATTACATACCAGAAATGTGTGAGACCTGAATGCAATTTTAAAACAATCACTAAATTATTTTTTTTGGCTATTGGTAATAGTATCCAATAGCCTGCATGACTTAAGTGATGTTATTTATATAAAAAAGCAAGTTATTAAATTTTGACCAACATACTATCTTTCAAATGTATGGGGTCTGTAAGATGTTATTTTATTTTTTTAATTAATATTTTATTTTATATTTACTTTTATTTAGCAAGGATGCATTCAACTGTTCGAAAACGACAATAACAGCATTTATAATGTTGCCAAAGATTTCTATTTCAAATAAATGCTGTTCTTCTGAACTTTCTATTCATCAAAGTATCCTAAAAATGTTTCATGGTTTCATGGTTTAATGTAATATTTAAAAATTAGGCAGCACGACTGTTTTCAACATTGATAATAATAAGAAACGTTACTTAAGAAACAAATCAGTGCATTAGAATCATGTAACACTGAAGTAATGTAAACTGAGTAATGGCAGACAATAAATTTATTTTTGCCATCGCAGGAATTTCAATTTATTTTTTAAATATATTTTATATTCAAAGTAAAATAGAAAATGTTTATTTTAAACAGTAATAATATTTCACAATATTAATGTTTATAATGTGTTTCACTGTGTTTTTTTGGTGAGCATAAGTGACATTTAAAAATCTTACTGACCCTAAACGTGTAGTAGTGTACATTCATTTAGTTTCTGAAGCTGTTAAACACTTACTCTTGGAAATAGGTAGGAACCTGTATGATGGGATCTAGAAGAGAGAGAGAGTGAAATGGTTATAGAAGTTGTTTGGCAGATAATAATACTACAGCAATTACACTACTCTTAAAATATGTCATGGAATAACAATTTTGTAACAACAAAATGTTTGTCTTTAATGCCACAAAACAGCACTACAACATGATAACATTCTTTTTTATCATTTGTCATAATGCACATACATGCATGCAGATACACACACACCTTCCTTTAGTGTCCATTTGATGTCTCCTGTCTGTTTACTGACGGCATGCAGACTTCCATCCAGTGTTGAAACAAAGAGCAGGGATTCTGGGAGAGAGACTGAACTTCCTCCCTCACACTGAAAGAGAAACCAGTAAAACACCATTTCACACACCACACTGCAGATATCAGACTATTAAAACTAATCGCTACCTGATATGTATCCGGAAATACCCACACTGACTGAGTGTGTGTGTGTGTGTGTGTGTGCGTGTACTTGTGAAGGCCAACATTTTTAAACTCCCATTTAGCTTTAAATCTAATGCCAACATGTCTGTAAGAGTTAGATTCATGGGGAGTGTACAGCAAATATATTATTTATGAAAAATCATGTCTATACGAGGTCCTCACTAACATAGCTTCAGAGGGTTGTGTGTGTTTGTGTTAAAGAGCATGGTTAACAGTCAACGGCTATTAATCAGGATATCCTTCTTTGTAACGCCACTCCTATATTTACCAAAAAACTGCCTGACATTATACGACTGAGAATGACAACTCTGAATGAGTCAATATCACTCAACAGTATTATGCATGTTTTTAATTTTTGTTTCAAATTTCATATTCCTTTTTTTTTTTGCATTGGTTTTGATTAACATTTTTTAATCTTGTCACATATTCAGTTCACTGTTGTAAGATATTTATCTGACCCCCTTCTGACTCCAGATCCACCCTGTAGGCCTAATGTATAATAAAGTTCACTGTGTAGAACTTGCAGAAACATTGCAAAACTGTCTTGCTCCACTAAAATACAACAGTACAAAAGGTATCAAATTTACTTGTAGGATGACATAATTAGGCTGTTATTTCATTAAAGCATACAATCATTATTAATTTGAGGGGATACAATGTTTTACATTTTCAATAATTCATCCTGAGGGCATAAAGAACAGTGGTATTATTACCTCAGGTCAAACTAAACCCGAAGCTCTGCCTAAAACATTATGGGCCAGTAAGTGATTAAAAGAAATGATCATATAGCACCACATACCTTAAAACTCACTACTCATGTTTTCTCACACATTCATGGGAACTCTTGTTATAACACGCATGCACCCGCTATGGGAACAATGCATCATGGATCGCGCGAGCTCTCGAGTACAAAGCCTATTAAGCGCGTATCTATGCAGGTCTCGTGCTCAGGCTCAGGTAATATGACACTATTGTAAGAATACGAATTGAAATTAGCTTAAACAACTCTGTTAATAGGGTTGTGTTTCCAACTTCTTCCAAACGTGTTGCTTGAATCGCTCACATAATAAACGAATCGGTCTTTTGAGCAGATTATTGTCAAATTGTCAAAGCACTCGACTGAACTGGATAATTTTGTTTAGGAATTAAGCTGAGGTAGATATAATGCAGTTAACAATATAAGAAAAAACAATAGTAATATTATTATTAATTTAATGTATTTGTTTGTATTATCAATACCATTATAAAACTTAACAAAAATGCAATTTCCGCAAAAATGGCACAGATTTAGTACAGAAAAACCATAAGACCTACAGTACCTAATCAAAACCATAATATAAAACACCAACTAGTTCACTACAAAATGAATGTTAAAATCTGCGAAGGGACGCTTTTGAGTGATAACTAAAGAATCTGTGAATCGGGTTTTGAAATGAACCGATTCGCCTAAATGAATCTGACTCGCACACTTTATTTATTATTAATAGTAAATTCACTATATTACTTTTTAATTATAATACAATAGTATATTAATAATTATAATATGGGATGCCTGTTTTATTCTTGTTTATTATTTTTAATTAGCCTATCATTCCAGGAACCTCAGAGCACCCCGCCTCTGCGTAGCCAAAAATAGATGAACACATATCCCTGTCCCCGTGCATTCCCTATGGTGACCAGCAACATAAAGTGGTAAACACATGCGATCCATTTCCCCCTATTTACCTGTGACACGTTTCCAGCCAAGCTAAGCAACAACAGCAGCAAATGTCTCCAGTCCATCATTTCTCCGTGAATCTGACAGATGTGTGTGTGGTTGAATTTGCGGCGTGTTCTAGGTCTGTGTCAGTAAATATACACTAAGGTCGAAAGGGCTCCAAACTCCTCCAACAAAACGCCATAATCACAAAGTACTGGAAAAACGTCACAGCGGCATACTCAACCACTTACAGTACTGCTACGGTTCAGCATATGTCTGTGACATGCCAGACAACTGATCCTATATTATAATAACAAATATTGCACATTTCCGCGTTGGGACGGAACTGGTGATGTCACTCAAATCAAAGAGCCTACAGTAGAAAACTAGAAGGCACGGCCATGTTTGTTTGATTGACAGCGCGTCTGACCAATAGCGTCCCGCTGTGCTGAGTTGAAAGGCGGAGTTTCGAGAGAACTGCACGTGGAACAATAACAGTTTGGCCCTGACGATTGATGACAACAATCGGCCCGTTCTGTCTTTTTTTTCCGTTTACATTCAACATAGAATATTCTCTCTGCTTATTAAGTGGGCAAAATAAAATTTTCTGCAGTTTTAGTGCCATCGGAACAAGTAATGTTTTATTACTTAATTAAAATTAAGAAATAATAACATACTGAAACATGTATGACTTTTTATGTTCAGTCGTTTTTTCAACATAGTTATTTAAAGCATAAGAATTATACATTCTACCAAGCCTGTATAACTAAACTGATTGCAACATACAGAGTGATAATGTAATCTGAGCTAGCTGTCTCTTAAGTGAATGTAACTTTTTTGTAGATACATACATTAAAGCTGTGGCAAAAATAAAATAAAATAAAAAAATAAAATAAAAATAACAAACAAATACATAAATAAATAAAACAAAACTAAACAACAAGGATGTACAAGGTAACAAATATACCATAACATTATTATGGCCAACAAATTATGTAATTAAAACATGTAGAACATTTAAACCAATTAAATGTGTTTTAATAAAATGTGGTATAACCTCAAAATTTATGAAAATATATTTACATACCATGAGCTTTTCTGCCCTCTTGTGCAAGATTTTTAGCGTCAAGCCCACCAAACGATATCCTTAAAAGGAACCCACTGATACAGTTTAAAGAAACCTGCATAATTATGTGTGTGCGTGTGTTTGTATGTATAAAAATATAGCCTATATGTGTATTAAAGTATGTGTGCTTATAAAAGAATTGGCGTTTGTCTTTGCAACAACCTGTAGAAAGATTTGTCGCTCCTAATTGTTGTTTTTGTATTCGCTGTAATATCAAGGACTATAGAAGATACTTAAACGGACTTTGGTTATATGGATGAAGGTTTTAGAAACGATTGAAAACACTTATGTACAAAAACATATAGTAATTTCCAAAAGATTGGATACGCCTCACGATTATGCGTGTCATCTTTGCGCAAGGGACCATGCTAATCTTCTCTGTATCGATCCAATTTTAGTATATGTATTGTTTCAAACAACACAAATATACAGCGGAAATGGCCAAAATATACAGTTCAGATACTGGCTATTAAAGCACATGGCGGTAACAAAAAGTTTAGACAACAAATTAATTATATAACAAGTTTGCTATATCGTAGAGCGGTATAGGGGAAATCTGTAGTACATTCAAAATAATAAAAACTACAATTTTAGGAGGGTTTACTCCCCTTCTGTGCGAGCGTTCTGGGACATATGCAAAACACTTGCGTTCTAGCGGAATGATTGGATATTTCTGTTTGTCATTGTTTACATAATGCCCGCCCCTTCAGTTTGTCTGCCAATCAGAAGCGAGGGAAACGAGGGAACGACAGATTTGATGAAAAATAAATTAAAGCCTGTTTATCATGCATGCATATCATTGTTTTAGTGCATACAGTATTTAGGAAATTACATTATTTCATATCAATTTAATCTATTGTAAATTTGCAATTATAATACATTGCAAAATGACAGTTAAAAAAAGGCTGATGATAGAGTTTTCAAACAGGCTATTTTCTAATATAAATCTTAAATTGCTGTATTCTCTTTTGTTTATTTAATTTACCATGTCCAGGACTTTTATCGAGCGGATGTACGTCTTACAATGGAACCGGAAGTACATTTCTGTACACAAAAAATTTGCGCGAAAATTTCTGTTGTCGATGTATATGCGCTCTACTACTTGTTTATTCATATGTCAGGTTACATGTAAATTTCCTGTCAAAACATTCGAGAGACCGCAAACATGGACGAATATGATGAAATGTACGGGACTGAAGATGATTTTCAACAACAGTTTGCGGATGAATTGGAAGTCATGGCTGAAATGGAACGTAAGTTAGACAGATATGTTAATATCTGTCTTAACTCTCTGTCTGATGGTATAACGACTGACTGTTCCTCCTACAAGTATTTAAATCTAGTTTACATCGCATTTTAGATTTCTGTGTCATGTCTAAAAAATATATATATACCATAGTAGTACCACGGTATTCTCTGAAGAATAGAATATCTGAATGCCATTGCTCTTTGTTAGTGTCAGAAAAGGATTCATGATATTGCCATGAGATACATTTTGCAGCATTTGTGTGTGTGTGTGTGTGTGTGTGTGTAGCCTACATATAAATACAATTATATATATATATATATATATATATATATATATATATATACATTGCTCTCTCTCTCTCTCTCTCTCTCTCTACACATACAGTGCCCTCCATAAGTATTGGAACAGTAAAGACAATACTTCAGAAATCTGTGAATATTTTTAAAAGATGAATATGAGACAAAACTACAAATTGTCATATTTTATTATTGGGTGTTTCAACACATACATGTTTTACCAACTAAGAAGATCAACACTTTTAAAGTTTCATTCCCCTATCTGATGTGAGCATAAGTGTTGGAACAGTTGCCTCACAGGTAATCAGGTGATCAGCTGTGTCCTGTTGAATTAATGGTTAAGGTATTAAAAGCAGGGAATGTGTCCTCCTATCAGTTATATCCATTGCTTCTAAATGTTTTAAATAAAATTTTGAATACAGAAATATTAAATGATTGAAATAACTGCAATTATACCTAAAAAATGAAACTGAAACCGCCAGCAGGTGGCGGCAAATCACGGATTTTATCACTGAATCATTCATTCACTTGATTCGTTTGAACGGCTGATTCATTCAGGAATGAAGCAAGTGACTGTCTTTATGAATGGGTAATCATGAATCACTGACTCACTAGATTCGTTAAAAAACGCACTTTCAT
>NW_015542382.1:3007895-3008042 GCF_001515605.1 Sinocyclocheilus anshuiensis | reverse complement strand
TATACCATAGTGGTACCACGGTATTCTCTGAAGAATAGAATATCTGAATGCCATTGCTCTTTGTTAGTGTCAGAAAAGGATTCATGATATTGCCATGAGATACATTTTGCAGCATTTGTGTGTGTGTGTGTGTGTGTGTGTGTAGCC
>NW_015542382.1:3005853-3007459 GCF_001515605.1 Sinocyclocheilus anshuiensis | reverse complement strand
GATTCCGTCCGCGTTTTCCGCATCGCGGAAATCAGATAATATTGAGGTGTTTTGCAACTTCCGTGTAACGTTAGTGGATTGGGATCTATTGCAACTTAAGCAACGTCTGCTGCTGCCTTACCTTTGAGAGACAACTGATGCGTGATCACTGAAGCAGCTCCAGTTAGCAAGCGCTTTAGGAGTGAGAGTGAATTCCGCATTGATTGGTCGGACTCATGACTCCCAACAAATCAGATGAGCGGTGGGCGGAGACTGCTTTAGGCCACAGGCTGCATCAGAACCAAATAGCGCGTTTCAAAATTAAGTTATTTTATCGGCGAATCGGTTTTGAAAATGACCGATACCGATAATCATAAAATGCTTAATATCGGCACCGATAATCGGTCGACCCCTAATCCTAAGGCATACAGCCTCATCTGTAAAGCATGGTGGTGGTTGTGTCATGGCACGGGCATGCATAGCTGTCTCTGGAACAGGCCCTCTCAACTTTAATGATGACTTAATATATGATGACAGTAGCAGAACGATTGCAGAAGTATACAGAAACATCTTGGCTACCAATGTTCAAGGAAATGCCACCAGTTTCATTGGGAAGCGCTTCATATTGCATCAGGACAATGAGCCAAAACACCCTGCCAGTTCAGTCAAGGAGTTTATCAGGGCAAAGAAATGTAAAGTCTTAGATTGCCCAAATCAATCAATCAGATTTAAATCCGATTGAACATGAATTTCAGCAGCTGAAAAGGAGACTAAAGGCAGAAACTCCCCAAGACAAGCAACAGTTGGAATTGGCTGCATTACAGGCTTGGAAAAGCATTTCAAAAGATGAGACTAAGAGTCTGGTGATGTCTATGAGTCGCAGACTCACTGCTGTGATTGCACGCAAGAGATCTGCAAAGAACTGTGAGGCAACTGTTCCAATACTTATGCTCACATCAGATAGTGGGATGAACTCTAAAAGTGCTGTCCTTTTTATTTGGTAAAATATGTATGTGTTGAAACAGCTAATAATAAAATGTGACATTCTGCAGTTTTGTCTCATATTCATCTTTTAATCATATTTGCAAATGACTTTACTCCACAGCAAGCAGAGCAATTTTGTCTTTACTGTTCCAATACTTATGGAGGGCACTCTATGTATGTGTGTGTGTGTATTAGGGCTGTCAAAAAAAATTTGAATTTCGAATATTCGTCAAATTTAAAATAAAAATCCACATTCGAAGGCAAAAACGTTGCATTTGAATTTTAGGTGTGCATTAAGGAGGCAGCCTTATCAGTAGCACACGAGATGCGATGACGATGTAAGTGTCATTGCATTTTAATGTTTTTGTTAACCTATCCAGTTGAAGCCACTAGATGCGGCGCTGCTGCGTTGTTAATTACAAATATTGTGGGAAAAGAGAACATCAATGCGGAGAAGATCTTGTTTACATCAAAACTGAAACCAAGCTGTTCACACAACACATTTTCTAGAGGGTCGTCTATCACCGTTGCACTCGCATCTCGCACAAAGGAGCCGCATGTTTAGAAAGCCATGTAAAATTATTGCAAGTTCAACTTTGAAAAAACATATCTCGAGACTTTATGGCAGGTTTTTTCCCCATCC
>NW_015542382.1:2968035-3005562 GCF_001515605.1 Sinocyclocheilus anshuiensis | reverse complement strand
TATATATATATATATATATATATATATATATATTTTATTTATTTTTTTGTACTATTTACTTATGTGTGTGTGTAAGTAAATATAAATGTGAATTTACCAAACATTGTTGAAAAATTATTATTCAATTATTATTTTATATTTTAAGCAATGAGCTATATTGTCATTTAATTTTTAATAATAACTTGACATAATTAAAAGTTAAAAATGTTTGTTAATTTTGAACGTATGAATGTTTCTTTAATGTGTGTAGGTGAACGTCCTTCAAGTGCAAAAGTGTCTGAGTTCTGCAATAAGAAGCCGATTCCACAGACGTTTGAGGAAGCCATTGTGTCCGGTGATGTGCCATTGAGAAAATCAGTAAATAAACAGTGTCCTGAGAGCATCTCACCTCCAGGATGTGAGGAGGAGGAATCTCTGAGTAAGTGCATTACATTGAATTTTCATGTAATAAAACAATAATTCAGAGCTACACTATCGTTCAAAAGTTTGATGTCAGTAAGATTTTTTTCTTGGTTTTGAAAGTTTTGTATGCTCACCAAGACTGCATTTAATTGATCAAAAATACAATAAAAACAGTACTATTGTGAACATATTATTACAATTTTAAATAACTTTTGTAATTTATTAATGTGATGGCAAAGCTGAATTACTCCAGTCTTCAATGTCACATGATCCTTCAGAAATCATTAATTGGTTTATAAACATTATTTTAAACATTATGCACTTTTTTTCACAGATTATGCTTTGAATAAACGTGCATTAGTAATATTTTGCTCGATGCGCCCTCTTGATGCGCCTAGCGAATTGAGTTTTTCAGCCATTTTGAAGCTGAATTACTCCAGTCTTCAATGTCACATGATCCTTCAGAAATCATTCCAGTATGCTGATTTGGGGCTTAAGTAGGCCTAACATTTATTATTATATCAATGTTGAAAACAGTTGTGCTGCATAATATTTTTGTGGAAACCATGAGACGTCTTTTTCAGGATTCTATGATGAATAGAAATTTCAAAAGAACAGGATTAATTTTTTTATTTTAGCATTTTTTTGGTAATATTATATGTTTTTATTTTAACTTTTTTGCTTTTTATTCTAACTACATTGCTGGATTAAAGTATTAATTTCTTAAAAACAAAAAATCTTACCCCAAACATTTGAACGGTAGCTTACACTTCAACTTTGTGAAATTAGTGTGTAAAATGTAATGCAGTGTCTAATGAGTTTTGCGGTTTCTTAAAGCTCCTAAATCTAAGAAAAGGAGACAAGATGTGGCAAAAAAGCTGGAGTTTGGTGTTGAAAATGGTGATGACATCACCCCTCCATCTTCCCCAGAGGTTTACGACAGACCAGCAAGAGATGGGTAAAAGTTTATGCACATCACAGTTAAACTGTACTGTTTCACATTATAACATTACAGTCATTGATTGTTGAGTGTTAAAGTATGTTTTTTTTTAATGTTTTTTTTAAATCTTTTTACAGGCCTGGATTTTCTCTGTCTCTGAGTCCAGATAGACCAGCAGCCACAAAAATAACAACCAGTGTGTTAGATATTAGTGGACTGGCTGCATTGCAGGGGTCACCGAAGCGGGGTACTGCAGCAAGACGCCATGCCCAGAACCGGCCCCCTGCAATCGGAGATTACATAACTGTCACAGACTCCATGGGAAACAGAGTCTACCTTAACAAGAAAGAGGATAAGGAGAAGGTTTTGGACCCCACAAGCAATTTTACTTTACAGGAGCCATAGTTTACTGACAAGCTACGCAAAATCACGTTCAAAATCGCAGGTGATTCATTGCCGATTATGAACGTGATTTTGTGTAGCTTGTCAGTGAACTACGGCTCTGTGTAGTAAATGCCGCTCCATCTGAAAGCACGTGCTGGAGATTTACTACTAATCACAGAACCGGCTTTACTGACGAGATGAGCATGAAAATCGCATTCGATTATTTGCACAGCCCTACTTTACAGCTTGCTGGAATACAATGTGTGAAGTTTATTTATTGATTTTTCTAAACCTTATTCTCAGGCACCGGAGCCTAGAGCCTTCCGCAACTCGCTGAATGGGCTAGGACTGTTAGCGGTTCCCGTAGAAGTGTTGAAAGAACAAATTGCAGAGAGAGTAAGAATATGTGTGCACATGCAAAAAAAACAAAACAAAATTAATGATTTGGAGGAAATCTGTCTGAATTGGTTTTGTTTTTTCAGCGCCATCGGCAAGTGGTGGAGGAGTCCCAAAGATTGACAGAGCTCATGAATAGGTGACATTTTTGTTTGTATTGTATCAGTCACTCAGCCTCAGGCCATTTCTACAAATCTGGTCCAATAAAAAAACTCATCTACATCTTGGATGGCCTGAGGGTGAGTACATTTTCAGCAAATCTTCATATTTGGCTGAGCTATTCCTTTTACTCTAAATGGCGTTTTAGTGGTATAGATGCAGAGCTTCTTGCAGAAGAGCAGACAGACTCTGGTGTGGATGGTGATAGTGGGGAAGATGAAGGCTCGTCCTCGCGGCTGTGGGTGGATCAGTTCTCGCCACAGCACTACACTGATCTACTCAGTGATGATGTGAGTCATAGACACGATGTTCATTTGAAAACTAACCTCTGTAATTGAAGATAAAGGATATTGGCATGAATTTTCATTGTTTACATTTGTCTCTGTAGTTTACTAATCGCTGTCTGCTGAAGTGGCTGAAACTCTGGGACACTGTGGTCTTCGGGTGAGAGAGGAAACCCCGTTCGGCCCCTGCAGACATCAGATCGAATTTCACAAATGCTCAAAACCAGAACAAGTCCCAGCGTTTCAAAACCAAGTCCGAAATGACAGAAGAGATACTAGAGGCTGAGCTCGACCAGTACAAAAGACCTAAATTTAAGGCGAGTAAAACTAAGCAGTCACAACAGATTTATTAAATTTATATTAGGTTTAGATTTGTATAAATGAAGCTTTTTCTATTTGTACTTGAGGTTTACATTTGGAATTATTTAGAAGTTTTATATTTAATGTTTTTTTTTTTTTTTTAATTATGTAGTGTTATGTTTATATATTAAAATACAAAATATATTTATACATTTTTATATTACATTTTTTATAGATTTATAAGCTAATAAATATGCAAATTCTTAAAATTCATATTTAGATAAGTATTTTACATTTTGAAGTTTAGGTAATTATTTGATTTGACGTTTGACAGTGAATAGGTGATTTTCATTGTAAAATATGAACATAAGCTGCATGAGACATGGTTTCACCATCAGAGAAGTAGTGAATGTAATGCCAAGAGGTGTGTAATTCTTATTTTTACCATGTTATACGTAAGTTGTTTAACTGTGTGTGTCATACTACACAGGTGGCACTGTTATCAGGTCCTCCTGGACTGGGGAAAACCACGCTAGCACACATTATCGCAAAGCATGCTGGTTACAATGTAGTAGAAATCAACGCTAGGTAAGAGGATGCAAGCCCTATTGTAATGAATCTTGATGTAGAAGTATCCACATATAAATGTTGACACTCACAAGCTGATAGCGCTATTCTCTTCTTAGCAATGACCGCAGTGCAGAGCTCTTCCAGAAACGTATTGATACCGCAACACAGATGAAGTCAGTCCTGGGAGCCAATGAAAAGCCCAACTGCCTTATTATAGATGAAATTGATGGAGCTCCTGCTGTAAGACCTGCTTTCAGTTTTATTGTTTACTTTTAATTCATTGGCCTGTCTAATAGTAGCTGCTTCTGACTTTTTTTTTCTTATTGGCTCAGGCTGCCATTAATATCTTATTAGCGACGTTGAACCGGAAGGATAGCAGAGAAGGAGAGGAGTCAGGTGTTAATGCCTTGAAAAAGAAAAAGAAGAAGCAATCTGTGCTTCTTAGACCAATCATCTGCATCTGCAATGACCTGTAAGTCCTATGTTTAAGTGGCTTAAGTCAACATTTTGGTATGTTTGAAATATTTGGTAATATTTGAAATATTTGAAATATTTTTCCAGTGAACTGTTTAACTTTCAGAAAACATACAAATAATGTCCAACAAATGTAGATTTTTGTTATGCATCACCTTCATAATTTAAACTACGACTGGAAGATCAATACAAAAAATGCTGTATTTTTATGTGAAAGGGTTATTTTGATGAAAGGAAAAAATGTAACCTATTTACTATTTAGTATTTACCCATGCTCTTGTCAGGTATGTTCCAGCTCTGAGGCCGCTGAGACAGCAAGCTTTCCTATTGGCCTTTCCCCAGACTCTGCCCTCCCGCTTAGCTCAAAGACTAGCAGAGGTGACATGCACATACACTCGCATATCTACAATATGATTTTGTAAATGCATGCATGAAAGTGGACCCATGCATGCTGTTGTTTCTGTTTGCAGATCACAAGGCGGCAGGGTATGAAAGCAGATACTGGCACTCTAATGGCCTTGTGTGAGAAAACTGACAATGACATCCGTGCTTGCATCAACACATTACAGGTGAGAGAGATGTGTGCTAAAAACATGCCAGAATTCAAATTTGGGTTTGCTTATGCTAATTGGTTCAAATATGGGTTTGCTAATGTTTTTTGTGTGCAGTTTTTACACAGTCGTGGACAGAAGCACTTGGATCAGCGCAGTGTCAATTCAGTCTCCGTGGGATTGAAAGACCAAAACAAGGGACTTTTCTCAGTTTGGCAGGAAATCTTTCAGCTTCCTCGACTGAAAAGGTACTGCAAAACAAAATATGCCAAACTCAAGGACATGCTATTTTCACACAGCCCTCCCTTTTAAATCTTTGAATGAATTGATTGAA
Organism: Sinocyclocheilus anshuiensis; assembly: GCF_001515605.1. Lineage (NCBI taxonomy): Eukaryota > Metazoa > Chordata > Actinopteri > Cypriniformes > Cyprinidae > Sinocyclocheilus > Sinocyclocheilus anshuiensis. Next base: position 3,000,768 of record NW_015542382.1, on the reverse strand, counting down.
AACATTGATTGACCTCGTATTGATGAAAAAACTACATGGATTAATTGTAAAATTTGTAATGGTGTATATATATATATATATATATATATATATATATGTATGTGTGTTTTTAAAAATTCACTTGTCATAGCACAGGACAATATTTAAGTGTAATTCTCAATTTAAAAAATCTCATTTAACAAGTGCAAAAAAAAAAAATACATTATTTAAATTGTAAATGTTTACATAACACGTTCATATTTATTATACCACCTTTATGCAGATTAGATTCTTTTTTCATTTATTTCCCAATTTAAAAAAAGGTGCATAGTAAATCCTAAAACTGGATTTTTCTATTTTCTTTATCACAAATAGTATGTATTTTGTATGTTATTTTCTTTATTTTCTTTATTTATGTCTGATTTTTGGGATACAGTATGAAAATGTTTCCATTCCATTCATATTAAACATTAAAAGAGAAACTAAAGAATTAAGTTGGGGGTCAACCAGTGTCAGCTGGTGTTTTTAAATTTTATGTTTTATCAGATTGTGTCACTAATTACTGCATCCTTCAGTTTATGACCTCTGTAATTGTTTGATATTGTGGTGATTTAGGAAGCGGATTGGTGGAGATCCTTTTGGTGGTTTTGATGAGGCGGGACCTAAAGATGGCGCACAAAGGATTCAGCACATCTTACATTTGGTCTCATCTAATGGAGAGCATGAGAAACTCACTCAGGTAATGATAGATATGCTCTACTTTGGGCTTCATTGGAGAAAGAGTACTAAAAACTTGAATTGTGCCCTCAAAAAGCATTCAGACACATAAATCACACTTTATTTTTTCATAGACAGGGCTTAGCCTAAACCAGGATTAAGCCATAGTTCAGTTAGGACATTTTAAGTAATTTTTATAAACATGCCATAGAAAAAAGCATTACTGGTGTTCATCTTAAAACAAAACAAATGCACTGACATGTTTTAAGATCAGTCAGTGCAAGTTTCTTTCAGTTGAAACAGCTCAGATTTACATTTTAGTCTAGGACTAGGCTTAAAGGGTATTGTAAAATTTGTAATGGTATATATATATATATATATATATATATATATATATGTATGTGTGTTTTTAAAAATTCACTTGTCATAGCACAGGACAATATTTAAGTGTAATTCTCAATTTAAAAAATCTCATTTAACAAGTGCAAAAAAAAAAAATACATTATTTAAATTGTAAATGTTTACATAACACGTTCATATTTATTATACCACCTTTATGCAGATTAGATTCTTTTTTCATTTATTTCCCAATTTAAAAAAAGGTGCATAGTAAATCCTAAAACTGGATTTTTCTATTTTCTTTATCACAAATAGTATGTATTTTGTATGTTATTTTCTTTATTTTCTTTATTTATGTCTGATTTTTGGGATACAGTATGAAAATGTTTCCATTCCATTCATATTAAACATTAAAAGAGAAACTAAAGAATTAAGTTGGGGGTCAACCAGTGTCAGCTGGTGTTTTTAAATTTTATGTTTTATCAGATTGTGTCACTAATTACTGCATCCTTCAGTTTATGACCTCTGTAATTGTTTGATATTGTGGTGATTTAGGAAGCGGATTGGTGGAGATCCTTTTGGTGGTTTTGATGAGGCGGGACCTAAAGATGGCGCACAAAGGATTCAGCACATCTTACATTTGGTCTCATCTAATGGAGAGCATGAGAAACTCACTCAGGTAATGATAGATATGCTCTACTTTGGGCTTCATTGGAGAAAGAGTACTAAAAACTTGAATTGTGCCCTCAAAAAGCATTCAGACACATAAATCACACTTTATTTTTTCATAGACAGGGCTTAGCCTAAACCAGGATTAAGCCATAGTTCAGTTAGGACATTTTAAGTAATTTTTATAAACATGCCATAGAAAAAAGCATTACTGGTGTTCATCTTAAAACAAAACAAATGCACTGACATGTTTTAAGATCAGTCAGTGCAAGTTTCTTTCAGTTGAAACAGCTCAGATTTACATTTTAGTCTAGGACTAGGCTTAAAGGGTTAGTTCACCCAAAAATGAAAATTAGCCCATAAATTACTCGCCCTCAAGTCATCCTAGGTTTATATGACTTTCTTCTTTCAGACGAATCCAGTCGGAGTTATATAAAAAAATTGTCTTTGATCTTTCAAGCTGTTTAATGCCACTCAGCGGCTGTTGCATGCATCAGTCCAAAAGAAAATAAATAAAAAGTGCCCATCCATAAAAAAAAGTGTCTCACACGGCTCCGGGGGGTGAACAAAGGCCTCCTGTTGCGAATCGATGCGTTTTTGTAAGAAAAATAACCATATTCAAAACGTAATAATCACTTTAATGTAGCTTGCGCTCACTGTTGTAAAGGGAAGCAGTTCCGGGCGGATGACGTATGAGGTCGACTTTGCGCATGTGCCGCTCAGAAGTGACGCATGCTGAAGTGCAGGGGAGAGATCAAAACAAAACACCGGTCACTTATTAGAAGTACAAAATGAGGATTTGTAAAGAAGAATGTCGGAGGATTTCGATATAAGCCAAGAGGAGACTGGTTTTCCTTTGCTAAAGTAAGGAAACTTTGCTTCCTTTGCTCCTGTTAACAAACGTTGGTCTTTATGAGACTCACCAGCGCATGCGCAACTCCGGCATCTTACGTCATTCTTCCGGAGCTGCTTCCGTGTACAACTGTTGGCGCAAGCTACATTAAAGTGATTATTACGTTTTGAATATGGATATTTTTCTTACAAAAAAAAAGCATCGATTCACTACAGGAGGCCTTTGTTCACCCCCCGGAGCCGTGTGAGACACTTTTTTTTTATTTTTATGGATGGGCGCTTTTTATTTAACTTCTTTTGGACTGATGCATGCAACACCCGCTGGGTGGCATTAAACAGCTTGAAAGATCAATGACAATTTTTAATATAACTCCGACAGGATTCATCTGAATGAAGAAAGTCATATAAACCTAGGATGACTTGAGGGTGAGTAATTTATGGGCTAATTTTCAGTTTTGGGTGAACTAACCCTTTAAAGCCTTGTCTGTGAAACCGGGGGAAAATGCTTGAATTTCTTTGCTTAAGAAAGCAAAATGTCAAAGGAGTTTATCACAAATAAATATGGTCATGTTTCTATAATGTTTGACAACGAGAAAGTGTAATTTTGAGTTGACAACTATGTATGTTTTGTTATTTAAAACCTCACAAAATTCTTTTTGCAATTTTTTTAATTTGAAAAGTTCTTTCTTTCTTTGAATATCTTGTAAAATCTATGTAAAAGAGTGGTTTCAGCCAAAATGATTCACATTCTCTCTTCCATAGGGCCTGTATGATAACTTCCTCAGCATGAAGCTGAAGGACCCAGGGATGTTGGGTGTGTGCGCAGGCCTTGACTGGTTGTGTTTCTCTGACATGTTGAATGAGTGTGTGTTACACGGACAGAACTATTCGCTTATGCGCTACTTCCCTTTCCTGCCCGCTGCCTTCCACCAACTATATGCTGCAAACTCGGTCCCACGCATCAATTATCCACACAGTCACTACGAGGTGAAAGAATTCAATAGACAGCGAGAGCACATGCTGTCTATCCGCCCTTATCCTTAATACCCTAATGTCCTGTCGTTCCCCTTCTACCTTTCATTAAATGAAAGCACTCTGTCCCAGTTACACACTTGACCATAAAACCTCAAAACAAAGCCCTCATGTGTCTCCTTTGACTATGACTGGTGTTATGCCATTGAGCATCTGTTTTTCCACATACATTAACATTTAAAAGTTTGGGGTCATTTAGGTCTTTTTTTCTTTTTAACAAATTTAATACTATATTCAGCATGGATTCATTAAAACTGATGAAACGTTACAGTGAAGACATTTCTTTTGAACTTTCCATTCATCAGAGAATCCTGAAATTACTTTGTAACTAGTTACAGTGCTTTACAAAAAATGTTATGCTTTACAATGATTTTACAAATTGAATGTTTGTTTTATGCTTCTTTTTATAAACGTTTGTAAGACATTTATGACTTCTTTGCACATGCTCTTCTATGCACTTCAAGTTATTAGCTTTGTTAATGTTCCACTTTGTTAAAGTCGCCACAGTCATTGCATACTTTACATCTGCTTTATTTGTACCCTTTTGTTTTATTAGTATATTTAGCTATTTACCATTTGTAGAATTTAAAATATAATTTGTTAGATAAATTACATTTCTGATTGTAGTCCTTGAAAACCAAAAAAGTAGTGCTTGAAAAGTCCTTGAAAGTCCTCTTTATTGCCATGCTAAAACGAATTGCATATCATATGTACCATGATTGGTGTTGGCAGCAGTTTAGCAGTTTTCAATACCAATTTTGATATGGCAGCAAATATGAATAGGCTCCTTTATTTGAAAAGTTAAAGACGCTACAGTCAATTGCAGCAGTTAAATTGTTAACTTGAGCCATTTTGCAAGTTTCTATCATATACCAAAGTCGTGCCCTTTAAAGACAGTCAGTCAACTCAAATGTTCTAAGAAGGAAAGAAAGTAAAAAAGAAAAAAATGGGCCAATTTTTAAGCACATTCAGATATTTGTGTGTCTGGGTTTGCTGATATCAGATAGGATGACATCTTTATATAATGATAATAAACTCTTAACATTTATCATTTTTATTGTAAATTGAAAGTGGTAATAAATGTCATATAAATTTATATAAATTCATTTCTAGGCTTTCACCAAAAGTCAGCACACCAAGAATGCCCTGCTTGCCATGTTGAATGACATGCCACCCGCTGTACAGAGCCGAATTTCTATGAGCAGTCTCTGTTTGGACATCCTCAGCCTTCTCCTGGAGCTCATCTCCCCCAAACTGCGGCCGGTGAGTGATTTTACAGTCTGCAGTGTAAAAGAACAAGACGGTGGCTAGCCACACACTGAATCCAATACAGACTGCTTTTATTTTAATATATATATTTTATAAATTGCATCGTGCAAAAAGTGCAGAGTGACTGCAGTGTAAAAAATTATTTTTCAAAGTTGTAAATAAAACAGACTATTGGAGAATGTTTTACAAGAAAATACTATTTCTATTTCAAAATTTCTCGTCTGTGTTACTTGCCGTTTCTTTGTAATTCTTTGTGAAATTTAGTAGCAATTTCTGAGGTAAAATTGTTTTAACAAAAATCGTTTTCAGTGTGTGTGCAAACAAGGTAAAAATAACAAAATTTGTTGTAAACCCTAGTGTGCTGCCTACTTAGCATCACAGTAGTGAACACTTGTTCACACAACAGGAAGTATACTTAGTATACCAGGAAGTATACTTTTCTATGTTTATTATAATGATGCTTCCTTGTAAGATACTCAGCTGTTCAAAAGTTTGGAGTCAGATGTTTTTATTTTCTTTTTGGAAAAACAAACAAACAAATAATAAAATAAATTCAGCAAGGACACATGAAATTGACTAAAAGTGACAAAGACATTTATAATGTTACAAAAATGCTGTTCTTTTAAACTTTCTATTCATCAGAGCCTAATTAAAAATTGAGTGTTTTCACTAAATGAGCACATTTATTTATAAGCATATTGCAATATAAAATACACTAAAGGCAACAGTATTTAACCAAGTGTAATGTTTACTTAATTCTTTGCTGTAGAGATTTCGGTCAACATTTTTTTAGGTGATGACCCCAGAATCAGTGTTTTGCACTTATTCATTGAAACAGACAGTTCAAAATAAGAACTTTTTGGAAATGAATCAAACTGAATGAGTTCTGAAAAAAAATGTATCACCGTTTCCACAAAAATATTAAGCAGCACAACTGTTTTCAACACTTATAATATTAAAGAGGTCGCATGATGCGATTTCAATTTTTCCTTTCTCTTTGGAGTGTTACAAGCTCTTGGTGCATAAAGAAGATCTGTAAAGTTGCAAAGACTAAAGTCTCAAATCCAAAGAGATATTCTTTATAAAAGTTAAGTAAGTCATTATAATCCGTAATTATGTCCCCACTGGATGCAACAAATGCCTCGTTTATAATGGGTTTTATTGGTTTTGTCTGGTCGTGCCGGGACACGGCATCACAGTATGGTAAGGGGCGTAACATTTCCATCACACGCTTGAGGTATCCGGCCAATCACAACGCACTGGATAGCTGGCCAATCACAGCACACCTCGCTTTTCAGAACGATGAGCTTTGTAAAAATCGACGCGTTTCAGAAAGGCGGGGCATAGAGGAGAAACAATAATGTACAGTATGTGGAAAATAATGTGTTTTTTGAACCTTATACTGCATGAACACATTTCATTACACCAAATACACAAAATAATGTTATTTTTAGCAACATCATATGACCCCTTTAAGAAATGTTTCTTGAGCATCAAATCACAGCATATTAGAATGATTTCTGAAGGATCATGTGACACTGAAGACTGGAGTAATGATGCTGAAAATTCAGCTTTGCCATCACAGGAATAAATTACATTTTAAAATATATTAAAACAGAAAAAGGTTATTTTAAAATGAAATAAAATTTCACAATATTACCATTTTTACTGTATTTTTTTTTAACAAATAAATGCAGCCTTGGTGAATCGTGATGTGTTTCTTACAGGTCAACCCTCAGCTTTACAGCACTAGGGAGAAGCAGCAGCTCTATGATTTGATTGACACCATGATCAACTATAACCTGACCTATAGACAGGACCGCACACCAGAGGGACAGTACACTTATGTTCTGGAGCCGTGAGTACATGCACATACACAAACAACATTACCCTGATCTACAGACATATTGTTCTGTTATGCAACTCAGACTTCATCACAAGAATACACAATAACACACACAGCGCTGAGAGATTCTGTATGTGTTTACCTGTTCATCACGATTTATGAGAGATTAGGCTGCGTCTCCAGATTATTGTCTCTCCCTCCCCTACTCTTCCCCTTTTTTTATTATTCTCCGTCCTCTGTTTCACTTTGGCGATTCTCTCAGATGAGAACTTGGAGGTTTTTGTTACTTGCCTCATGCATGGATGCACATGTTCATCACTCAAGTATATAAAAAGACCTACAATCCTGTCTGTGGCTTACCGTGTCCTACCACTCACACTGATTGATGGAAGTGATGCTGACAATGTTCACAAACAAGCTTTGACAGTCATGCGTGGAGCACTTGCTGCTGAACCTTTAAAAGTCTGCTTGATAAAGCTAAAGGTGGATAAAAACCAGGAGTGAGAAGATAAGCAAGGGAACAATTTGGGCTATTGGATTGGTTTTCAGACGGTGAGTTCAAGCTGGAACAGAAGAAGAGCATCTCTGTTCATCCTGTATGTTTACCTCTTATTCATTGAGCATTCAAGTTTTTGCAATGTTTGTTAGTTTGAATTTCTGTAAAACAGACTAGCATAGTCTAGTAATGGTTGATCAGAATTGGTTGTTCAGTGGCTGATTCTGATATGGCTAATGTCTGATGAAATGTTGTTGATGTGTACATTCACTACTGTTCAAAAAGTTTGGGTTTTTAAAAATGTTTTTAAAAGAAGTCTCTTAGGAATCACCAAGGCCGCATGTATTTATGCAGTAAAAATAGTAATATTGTAAAATAGTATTACAGTTAAATAGCATTACAATTTTGATATATTTAAAAATTTTATTAGCCTAATTCCTGCTGAATTTTCAGCAGCTATTAATCCAGTCTTCAGTGTCACATGACATTGTGTTGTTTAAAATTTTTGTGGAAACCATGATGCATTTTTTCAGGATTCTTAATGCAATTAATGCATCCTTTCTGAATAAACTAATTAATTTCTTTACTGTTCATTTCTTACTGTTTTTAGTAAAAAAATGTAGTGTTTTCACTAAAAATACACTAAATGTAATAGTATGTAATAGAGTAATATTTACTTAATTCTTTGCTGTAGAGATTTCTGTCAAAAAATTTTGGTTATGACCCCACAATCAGTGTTTTGCATTGAAACAGACAGTTCAAAATAACAGCTTTTTGGAAATGAATCAAACTGAGTGAACCAAATGAATACGTCGGTTAATTGTATATTGTCAATGATATTTAATAATGAATCTAACCCTACTAGTCTAGATTAGATAGGGCAATATAATCTAGACACATAACATGTTTCTGAAGTTTCTTTTTGATATACGCGTGTGTTTGTGTTCTCTCAGTGATTGGTGCGGTAGAATCATGCAGCAGTCGTTCCTGCAGGCCCGCTGCGATGAGACGCTGGTCACCTCTGATTGGGGGATTCCTCTGCTGGTCGCCCTGTTGCTGCTTCTGCTTGTTTATGCCTTCCTGTATCTTCCTGCCATCTCTTATCGAGCTCTGCTTCAACAAGTGCTGAGTAACCACACTGAAGCCATGCCACTGGAAAATAACAAGACGGACTGAGGATTGTACAATTCCCATGCCAAATGTTGAATGACAATGAAAGCTAACTGCATTTTCATTGCATTGAGGAGAAATGGTTCAGCATTGTAAACCAAGAGGAGACCTGAATGGAAGAAACAATCACATCTCGCTTTTGTAATTATTGTGCCATTTTGACAGACCATGTTGTCAATTTAATCCAAATTTTTATTGCACAATCCTGCCAATACACAGCAAGCATTTCCATATATATGTGAAGTAGTGGTTGACTGATATATCGCCAAGGCCGATATTTGGCGGGGTTTTTTTTTCAAATATCGGCATTGGCCGATAAGTTTTTCTGTTTGGCCAATGCGTTCGAGGCGGGACTTTTATTTTGACGGCGCTGAGAGCGGCAGCGCCTATGCTCACAGTGCTCGCATTCTCCCTATTGTTCACCGTTGTCTTAATACAGATAGAAGTCTGTCTAATAATCCGATAGAGGTGTGCGATGAGACGCTGGTCACCTCTGATTGGGGGATTCCTCTGCTGGTCGCCCTGTTGCTGCTTCTGCTTGTTTATGCCTTCCTGTATCTTCCTGCCATCTCTTATCGAGCTCTGCTTCAACAAGTGCTGAGTAACCACACTGAAGCCATGCCACTGGAAAATAACAAGACGGACTGAGGATTGTACAATTCCCATGCCAAATGTTGAATGACAATGAAAGCTAACTGCATTTTCATTGCATTGAGGAGAAATGGTTCAGCATTGTAAACCAAGAGGAGACCTGAATGGAAGAAACAATCACATCTCGCTTTTGTAATTATTGTGCCATTTTGACAGACCATGTTGTCAATTTAATCCAAATTTTTATTGCACAATCCTGCCAATACACAGCAAGCATTTCCATATATATGTGAAGTAGTGGTTGACTGATATATCGCCAAGGCCGATATTTGGCGGGGTTTTTTTTTCAAATATCGGCATTGGCCGATAAGTTTTTCTGTTTGGCCAATGCGTTCGAGGCGGGACTTTTATTTTGACGGCGCTGAGAGCGGCAGCGCCTATGCTCACAGTGCTCGCATTCTCCCTATTGTTCACCGTTGTCTTAATACAGATAGAAGTCTGTCTAATAATCCGATAGAGGTGTTAAACAAAGGAATTAAAATGTAGGCCTATACAAAAAGTATTATAACGATTGCTTTTATATTATTAGTAATAGAAAGGCAAACATTATAATACTTTCTCGTTTTCCATCAGCATTCAGCAAATACGCATTTACATCATTTAAACAAATCTTTGAATGGCTAATGAAAATTTAATTTCACAAAACTTGCAAACTTAGTTGAATCCAGTTGTGAGATCTTGTGAAGTGTGCATGTGACCTGCATGATCTTGTGTTCTCTGCGTGACTTTCGGCCCGTGCAAATTGAATGCTTTAAACATTAAATTCGTGATTTCAAATTATGCTGCTCTTTATGCATTTGCCCACTGTCATATTCATGTCATTTTCACTGTGCTGTATGTAAAATGAGTGTTACCTTGGATTTATTTGAAAAATATGATTCCCAATGCACACAAACTTCCCAGAATACTGAGTGCTCTGTTGGTTACAGTTTACTTCCTTTTTAATTTATTTTTTTATTAAATATTTATTTATTTGTGAAAAATACTTTATTAAAAATACTTAAGATATTGGCATCGGCTGTAAAAAAAATAAAAATAAAATATCAGTCGACCACTAATGTGAAGTCTTTTTTTGATGTTTTCATGTGAGATGCAATGGCATATCAGCAGCACAGAGATATTGAAGTATCTGGATTTTATCCAACTTTCACTGGCAACCTTTCATTGCTGTCCTGTTCTCTAGAAATGGAAGAACTATTTTATTTTAGTGTGAAAATAGCAATAACAACATTGTATGGGAACAAACACAAACTTGTGAACTGCTCCATATTTTTTTTGACAGAACATTCTCCAACTGTCCTAGAGAAATGACTTTGTGTACGTGACCAGGAATACCCTGCACAACTAATCCTGCTTTTGGATTTTCATCTGCTTGTGTGTATTGCACATATTGTTTAATTTACTTCTATTCCTGGAAGAGTGTTTCACCTTCTGAGTAAAACGGATTATTTAGCTCACCCGCTTTCCACTCTTTAAACCAGCTCATCTTCATTTATATCCCTCCTCATTAGATTCCCTTGTTTGGGCTCTCTTTGGAGTCGTGCCCAATAATAAAATTAAATAATAAAATGTTATGTAAAGGTTTGTGCTGTCATTTATATTTAGCTGTTTTCATGGACTTGTTGTACATTAAATGACCTGTGTGTGTTTCCACAGTAATGTAGAAGATGTGGTGCATTTTCCGGGTTTACCTCCCCAGAGACAGTTAACCTATCAGGTGAAGCAGCTGATTGCCAGGGAGACAGAACTGGAGAGGATGAGGAGGGTGGAGAAAGCCCAACAGAAACGAAACCCACACAAGGTAAAATTCACACACACAGCCTGTGCACAAATATGCACACTTACATAATATATAAATATATTATAAATAATAAATAATATTTGAAAATATAATATATTATACAACAACTTATTTATTAATGTATTTATTGAGCTACTCCTAAAAAGTGAATTAAAACTGTTATATGAGGGTTTTTTTTTCTGAAAGTTTGTTGCTTTGCTTGCAAGTATGTTTTTTTTGTTTATTTTGTATGGTTGTATTTTTGTGTGTCATTAAAATATTTTTTTGTGTTTTTAAAATAATTTAAATGTTAACTAATAGCCACTCATAGACACCGCACCATTTGTTTCACCACTCATTTGTAGTGTAAACATGAAATACTTTTACATGCACGTTGATCATTTTCAGTTGGACTGCAACATGAGGACTTTGGAAATGTTTACTGTTTTGTTCAACTACAGTTGTACTAGTCTGATTTTTTGTGGAGTTGGCCTAACAGACCTATATAATATAATTGTATCTTGACTTCATCTAGTATGGACACTAGACAGCAGTGAAAGACATGTATTTAAATCCTTTATGTATTGTCATGTATACTTGCAACTATACAATGTACAGTGCCTATAGAAAGTCTTAATATCCCTTCATTTTTCTCACATTTTGTTATGTAGCATTATTATGCTTAATGTTACTGCTTTAAATTACTTATTTTCCACATAAATCTACACCCCACTCACCATAATGACAAAGCAAAATTTATCGGATTTATCACAACTTTGCAAATTTATTGAAGGGGTCATATGATGTTGCTAAAAAGAACATTATTTTGTGTATTTGGTGTAATGAAATGTGTTTATGCGGTTTAAGGTTAAAAAAACATTATTTTCCACATACTGTACATTATTGTTTCTCCTCTATGTCCCGCCTTTCTGAAACGTGTCGATTTTTACAAAGCTCATCGGTCTGAAAAGCAAGGTGTGCTCTGATTGACCAGCTATCCAGTGCGTTGTGATTGGCCGAATTCCTCAAGCGTGTGACGAAAATGTTACGTCCCTTACCATATTGTGATGCCTGCGGCAACCACATCCGAATACCTCAAGCGTGTGACGGAAATGTTATGCCCCTTACCATACTGTGATGCCGTGTCCTGGCGCGATGAGACAAAGCTGTCTCTTCCAAATACTGTCTTTTTACGCTTTGTGTTGCATTGCGCCGCGTAAACATAAAACCATGTCTGCATTTGTGATCGGAGAAACGACAAAAACTATTCACGAACAGCTTGTAACACTCCAAAGAGAAAGGAAAACTTGAATCGCATCATATGACCCCTTTAAAAAGGAAACACTGAAAAATGTCTTCATACCCTTTGCTTTGACACTTAAAATTTAGATCAGTAGCATTCCAGTTTCACTGAATCATCTTTGAGATGTTTCTGTAATCCGACTGGAGTTAACCTGTGGCAAATTCAGTTGATTGGACATGATTTGGAAAGGCACACACACCTGTCTATATAAAGTTTAACAGCTGAAATGGATGTCAGAGCAAAAGCTAAGCCATGAGGTCAAAGGAATGGCCTGCAGAGCTGAGAGACAGGATTGTGTTGAGACAGATCTGGGGAAGACTACAAAAAATTTGCTGTGTTGAAGGTTCACAGGAGCATTTGGCCTCCATAATCCTTAATGGATGAAGTTTGAAACAATCAGGACTCTTCCTAGATCTAGCCTCCTGGCCAAACTGATCAATCGAAGGAGAAGGGTCTTGGTTAGAGAAATGACCAAGACATTGATGGTCACTCTGGTTGAGCTCCATGATCTTATATGGAGATGGGAGAAACTTACAGAAGGACAAACATCACTGCGACACTCCACCAATCTGGGCTTGATGGCAAAGTGACCAAACTCAAGCTTCTCCTCAGTAAAGATACATGAAACCCTGATTGGAATTTACAAAAATACACCTAAATAACTCGGACTATGAAAAAAAAAAAAGATTCTCTGGTCTGATGAACTTCAATTCCTTATTCACGTCTGAGGGAAACCAAGCACCGCATATCACCTGCATGCAGCTAAATACAGAGATATCCTTAATGAAAACCTGGTTCAGAGTGCTCAGAACCTCAGACTGGGCTGAAAGTTTACCTTCCAACATGACAATCACCCTACGCACACAGCCAAGACAATGCAGCAGTGGCTTAGGGACGACTCTATGAATGTCCTCGAGTGGCCCAGCCAGAGCTGGGACTTGGAACCAATCAGACATCTTTGGAGAACCCTATAAATGGCTGTCCACCGATGGTCCCCAGCCAACCTGACAGAGCTTGAGATGATCTAAAGAGAAGAATGGCAAAAACAAATGCAGATGTGCAAAGCAGATGTTGCATCATTCCCCAAAAGACATGAGGCTGTAACTGTCAAAGTGCTTCAACTAAGTTTTGAGTTAAGGGTATGAAGACTTGTGCAATGTCATTTTTTCAGTGTTTCCTTTTTAATAAATTTGCAAAGTTGTGATAAATCTGGTTTTTGCTTTGTCATTATGGTGAGTGGGGTTTAGATGTATGTGGGGAAAAGTAATTTAAAGCAGTTTAACAATAACGCAACATAAGAAAATTTGAAAAAAATGAAGGGGTATGAAGACTTTCTATAGGCACTGTATAATATGCAGAGCTGTAGACAATCATGTTTCATAAACAGGATTGTGCAGATTGCAAAGTATTTGTTCTGTGTGTTCAGACAGAGGCAGTTAATAAGGTGCCAGAGGAGAAGAAAACAGAAGTGAAGAAACAAACAAGCAGGAACCATCAGCAGAGGCTGGAGAACATTGTTAAACAGACTGTGGTGGAAAGCTGGGTAAAGCATCTATATTAAACCACCTTAAATCCTTTACATCTGTCCTTAAACCTCCTATACTCATAAAAATCCCTTTTTAAAATGTATTTTCTTTAAGTGCAGTCCACCATTGAATGTTACCATAGCAAATTCAATACTGGAATCTGTGATTCACAACTTCATTCTGGCATTGTGTGAAACTGTTTTATGACTAATCAGTTTTATATTATTGCTGATAATATTTACAAATAATAAAAAAATAAATAAAAATTTGCAAATATTATATGCAATAAAAAACTGATTGCAAATGCGCCAAAAAAAGCAGTAATATTTACAAATTATAGTGCTAGTTATAGATTATTGATTGTAACCTAATTTAAAATGCCAAACCAGAGAATGTTTGTTTTTGCTTTGAAGTATTTAGTAAATTCTCCCCTTTATCCATTTTAGTGATTCTGTGCCATCATGTTATCTGATTATTCTCATACTGGCTCTCTTTGCATATGCTTGATTTATGCTTCATAATAATCCAAGATTAATTGGGTTAATAGTGGATCAGGGTCGAAGTGCTCACACGTGATAAATTGTTTATTTATCCTTTCCATGTTTATAGCCTGAATTGGATTTCTTTGGTCGAGCCATTGTACCCAAGGAGAAGCCTGTGGTCACCACTACGGGTGTGTTGTTGTTGTTTGTGTGTATATATATATAGATGCTTTTCATACTCTTGTGCAATAAATCACAGTACAAGTCTTCTGCTAAAAATGAACTGATCTCACTTTCTGCAGGTGAAGATGGCAAAGGAGCTGGAGTGGTGCATATCGGTAAAGCCGTGGGTAACAGTGACGTATGGTTTCGTTTCAATGAAGGTGTGTCCAATGCAGTGCGCAGAAACGTTTACATTCGGGAGTTACTTTAAAGTGATATGGGCGAGAAAGTGGATGAAGCCCATGTTAATTTACCACCTTAAATCAATAAATGAAAAACCAAAAATGTTCTGAACCTTGTACTGTAAAGTTAAAAAACAAACCTACAAATCTACAATATGTGAAAAAGAAAAAGCACTGGTTCCTCTTTGTTTTGTTGTTTTTTTATTGTGTTCTTGTATAGTTGTCTTACACTTTTATAAATACGTTTTCACTAAATAAGTTTTTTTCTTTTTTTCATAATGTCGTGGCATGATAAGCGTAAACAAGAAAGCAGATTTACATTTGCATGTTTGTCTGTCCTAGTCAAAGTTGGGCAGTGTAACCATGACTGTGGGTGGAGTCACTCCTGCTGCCATAGTGATGAGTGACCGCTCTTGCACTATATTATAACACATTTACTTGACTCCACCCACGGGTTGTCCTTCAGTACATCTGGATTCAGAAATGGATCCTCGTTCATTTTCTCCTCGATCCATTTAGTTAACCTGGAAATAAATGTATAATAGGAGGATAGAACTTAACACACACACACACACACAAAATATCTGTAGACTTATTATTTACTTAATTTATTTCACTAAGCTTGGAACTTCACAAATCAAAATACGTATATAAATGCTATATATTATTTTAATATTTTCAGAACAGATGTATTCAGATTTTTATACACAATGATTTGCATTTGTATATGAATATTATCTATACAAATAAAAAAATGAAGTGTGCATTTAAAAAAAAAGAGATAATTATTATTTTTATGTATTTATTTTTTAATTTCTTCACAATTTTATGACAATTGTTAAAGGTTTACAAACCCCTAGTTGGAAATCACTGGTTTGAAACAAACCAAAGCAGTAGACTTTTTACGTTTGAAACTCACTCTAGAATCGCGACGGATGTTTTCTCTCTGTTAAACTGTAGCTGCTGCTTCAGACTGTCCACATGATTCTTCAGCTGAGTCTCATCAAGCTCATCCATCTGAAATACCATCCATCCTGTTTGTTTTAATGTTACGTCCAAGTCTCAAAGCTGAATTATCTGTAAATGATAGCTAGGTAATTTTATTTCAGTATAAAATAATTGTATATAAAATATACAATTGGCCTACCGTGCTAAGTTAAGTAGCTTAGAAGTGAAGTGAAAGGGTTGTCAGGAGTCCTCCAGCAAATAGCTTGAGTTTGAATGCTTTGTTCCACTTAAGAGGAGGATGTTTAGTTTTTTTCCCTTTTGTAAATTTCTGGTTTACACAAAGGAGATTGAGATACACACCTATTTTTGAGGTTATGCAGCATTCAAACTACTTTGTTAATCAAATTATCTCTCTGCGTCGTGTGTTGTAATGGGAGGGATGTTTAGCTCATTGGACTCTGTACATCTTTGTAAAATACATGCAAAACTGCCCATTTGGCTTCAGATAGTAATTTCTAATCTTTGCCAGAGAAAATAAACTACAGAATAAATGTGATGTTATCACGAGACTACTTGTTGTTGTCACTTGATAACATCCATAAATGTTAAATGTCCCCAAAGTCATAATCAAGTCAGTGTGTTTGCCAAAAAGTTACATTTTATGATTTCTTTAATTATAGTTGTAGCATTTAAACTAACTTTTACAGTTTAACAGTTGTCATGCTTTTGACATTTGATTCTAACATAGACTACCATTCAAGGGTCAGTAAGATTTTATTGAATTGTACCATCACAGGAATAAATTGCATTTTAAAATAGTGTAAAAAATATTTTTATTGTAATATTGCAAACTATTACTGTTTTTACTGTATTTTAGTAAATGTTATCTAAAGCAGCTTGCAACAGGGAAAATGTTGGCGTAACTCTTAGCTGTACTTCCTATCATGTCTAGTTGGGATTGAAACATAACCACTCGTGCCCTCCATCATGTTTGCTGTTTGGTTAAAAGTGAAGGCATCTCTCTGTTAATGAGATCAGGAAGTGCTACGAGTGAGCGATGTTGTTAGTTGCTAAGTCTGTCTAAACCATGTCCCTTAAGCCACTTATAGTAACACAGCAAAGTCGTGTGCTCTTCGACTGTAGAGTTAAGACTTGATGTGTTCTTACAGACAGCAATGAATCCCCATAAAAATTGAAAGTGTGCTCTCTTTTCAAGAGAATATTTGCAATACAATTCAAAAATATAAACGCAACATTGTAAGGTTGCATATTTCACTTAAACTCTGGATAATCGTACATGTTTAATTTAGAGGTCAGATCATACCCTAAACAGTTGTGAATGTTCCTTCCATTGTGAACCAATAGCCGAAATGTGAAAAATCCAATACTGATTTAGTCATGGTTGTCCACTTATAAATAGTTACTGCAGAATCTGTCCAGAACTCCTAAAATACCACAAGAATGGTGATAGACTGATATGTTAGCCAGGCCAATGACTTAATGACATCATGCATTTGGCAAATGGGATTTAAATTGCATTCAAGCAATGCATTTTATTTTTAATTCATGCATTCGCTGGGAATCAAACCTATGACCTTGGCTTTGTTGGTGCCATATTATGCTGCATCAGCCAGTAATTCTGTCCATTAACAGGACATTTATTTTTCTATGAGTCAGGTTTAAAATATACCAGTAGCCTTGACAACAAATTATGTTTTCACTGTCATTGTGAAATGTAAACATTGGATGTTCAAATTTGTTTAAAATGGGTGTTGCAATTATATGTACATCCCATTTTCTGCCATTAAACTTAAGTAATAATCAGCCATAAGGCACCCAGCTCTTCAGTTGCTGGGATCAACATCAGCCATTGCAGAACCCATATCAGTTGACCACTACTCAAAACTACCACCTTTCTCAAGTCAGCACAAGTAACAGGACACGGAGCATCTGATCTGTTAAATGCTCTTCTGGCTGATTTTGTCCACTCTACCCAAGACTGTAGCTCCAGCAGCATTCTCCACCCCTCGCAACCATTCAGAACATTTCAGCAGAACGCTCTGATCCACACTCTGTTCATCTTTCTCATATTCCACGTCATCGTATCGGTGATGCTCGTTTAGAAGAGAGATCTTCACAAGTGGGATGTTGGCTCGAGAACCTGGCTTGGCAGGCAGACGGTCTTTCTGCTGTGGTGCTGTTACGGTGCCACGGATGGCACGGAGCTGCTTCTCACGGCTACGTTTCTGCAGGAGCAAGGTGGCCTCAGGAGTCAAGTTGAGAGAGAAGTTAGATTCATTATTCAGTCCATGGCCTGATCCTGATGAAGCCTGTGGACTAGAAGAGTTTGTGGGAATGTTTGTTGCTGAAATGCTGACAGGAAACATCTTCTTGCTAGAGGATTTCACTGAGGAGGTTGTTGCCAAATTGGTTGTAGAGGTACTATTGCCAGAAGTACTTTTAGAATAAGTTGGGGTCGAGGAACCTAAAGGATCAGCGGGACTTGTTGTTGTAATCCAAGTGCTTTTACCCTCCATCCTCAAGCCAGATGGGGCTCGACTGGTAGGTAGCTTACTTTTGTGTGGCGTGGCCTTGCTCAACTTCTTGAGCCGTTCCTTCACAGAACTTTTCTCTTACGCGGTCTTGACCAGAATGACAGGTGATGGTCCTGAAAGTTTCTCTTTGCCCGAGCTGGTAAGACTCCGTGGTCTTGTTACAGGCGGGAAAGGCATCTTCACCAGGTAGAGCAGCACGTAGGACAAGAATTCGGTTTTGGAGGTGTAGCGCGACAGAAAAGGGACTTGATCTTTTGCATCCTTAGGGCTACCTGTTATTTCCAGAGCCCCCAACATACACTTCTTTCTTCAGACACAGCCACTGCAGAAATAGCATGCAGGAATAGTTTAGCTCTTTATAGGGTGTTGGGAAAGGGGCTTGGCAAAGGCACGATGTGCGGATCCTCTGAAGAAGGTAAGCCTGACACGTGCAGCTTAGAGTTGCGTAACTGACTGAGATGTAAACATTCACTGCAGTAGTTGCAGTCTTGCTGAACTGTGAGATTGTTAGGGTAATAATGCATATGAGAGTTGATTGATTTACAAAGCCTTTTCCACCAGTCTTAGTCACATTGGTTAAACCATCTTTTGTGGTAAAAATGATTGTCTTGGCATTGTAGTTTCAAATACATAATCCCTACATAACTGACTGCAATAAAGGATATATTGTTGTTTGTGCGTTGCAATTTAAGATTGAAAAGACAGGCCTAGAGTTCTGTACATTACTGTAAATCAAAGTGCTTGTCAAGCATTAGTATGTGTATCTGATCCACACGTGTCCAAGCGTTTTCCCAATTAAAGGATTTTAAGAGTTTACAGAACCTAATCTCTTTTAAGAGGTCACAGTCTTTCTTACACCCAGTCTGTAACTTTATTTTTTGGGATCAGGTTAAGGGTCTCCCTGCATGCAGTAAGATTGTCATTAAAACCTGATTATGACAGCATGCAGTAGGTTATTCATGAAGTGAGGCCAAGGTTATGTCATAACCCATAAACTTCCATCAGGCAGGAGAGTCTTGTGTAGGCAGTGATGTCAATTCATTGCTCTGTATAATATATTAATCTATCACTTTTGTGGTATTTTAGGAGTTTTGCAGTAATTATTTATTGCTGTGTCGAGTTTATACTTGTATACAGTGCCTGGGGCTAAAAAGGCATCTTTATTGTTTGTTGCCCATATGAAGTAATTAGACTTCTAACTTTATATATTGCAAGTAACATGTAAAATCCAAATATTTGTTATAGTAGATATTTTGCCAGTTGATGTTTGAAAGGCTTGTTTCATGTTTACCCCCTCTGACGTCCTATAAGTAGTGAAGGGGTTCCATCAGTCATAATTTGTCTAAATATTATCAAAGAACTTATATTGACAAAAAATTGAAAGCCAACAGCCCTATGCTTCCATCCAGTCCACTAGCTTTTTGTTGTGGCAGTATTAGCTGCTTTGTAAAAAAAAAAAAAAAAAGTGCATTAAGCTGAAATCCAACCTGAATGATGATGATGACAACACAGAATAACGTACAATCACTAGTGATCATAAAATTCATTTAACAGTTTATTTTAGACTTTGTGTTTGTCTTCCATTTTTTTCACAAAACCTTTGCTCTCTAGAAACCATGTCAGTTTCAGTTTAAATTATTTTGTTCAAGTATCAGCATTATAAACACTGAATATTAATACCACTATTATAACACTATAATAAACACTATAATATAATAACACTAATACCAACATATACAATTAAATGAAGGAAATGCATCGGAAAAACTGGGAATGTTGGACAATAACAGGATTATAAAAGCTTGACAGTAAACTGTTTTTGCAGTATTGTCTTATATTAATGTCCGTTAAAGCAAGACTGTAAACAAAAAAAAACTTTTTTTTACAGCCAGTCTCAAATTAATGATTCAATTATTACAGACACAGCAATGCATCGTGTTCTATAAGATCATTATGTTTGCAGTGTGTTCCAGGGGATTAAAACATACAATATACATTTCATACCTAGTGGAGTAATAGTAATAGTAAAAGTGTAAAGTTGCATAAAAGGGAAATACTCAAAGTAGGCTAAACCTACCTTAAATGTGTACTTAATGGTTGGATTCCACAACTGATAACATAAAACATATACAAGACAATACAACATTTACTGTAGGTGTCATAAAATTTACAGATGACTAATTTGAGAAATGTTCTATTGTGCCTCTAATTTGGCTGCGAGATCTGCCAATTTTGGGTGCGTAAGATGTCGATGGATTCTGATCTGTATAAAGAGTCTAACCATGTAGGGGAGTGACTTTTTGCACTTCTCCGTGTCACACACTACTCCCCTGCACTCACTCACAATCACCATCCTACTGGTAAATATCTTCCCACCCAGCCTAACTGTGTGGATAACTGAGCTGATCTTTATTTCTTTATTCGGAAGTTAGACTCCAGAGCTATGGCTAAATCTACCAGTGCCATGCTGGGCACTTTAAGGCTCTTCTCTCCTAAGTTGAGGTCAGTGTACTGCTTGTCCTTGAGGAATGCGTACTGTGAATCAGCAGGGATATCTGTGTTCAAGATTTTATACTCCTTGCAGGGAAAATCTTCACTGATTGCGAATTTCCCCACAACCTTACTGGCCATATACCCAGCTATGTAAACCAGTACACTTCCATCATGGTCAAAGGCAAATGCTGCTGAACTTGGTGGCCTCATCTCATGTCATTCAGCAGGTCCAGGACATGTTTTGGTAGAACACCCTCACATCAGACTCCCGCACAGCATCACTGTTCTGGAAAAACAAAATACAAATATTAATTATAAGTTTTACCTAATGATATATATGTCACAAATAAAATTAGACATATTATGACAATATTAAGATTAAGTGCAGGCTTATTTACAGATGTTTGCATCTGATATATTTCTCCACTCTTTTAATCAGGTGTTCCTTAAATTTTGTCCCTTTCTGTATATTTTAGTTATCACTGACTCCTTATTAAAGGGGTCATGAACTGCCTTTGTTTTTTTATTTTTCAATTTTGAATAGGCTATTTTCTGTCCTGTTTTTAACCCCCCTCATCAGAACACACTGTTTGAATAGGTGTGGCGGATTGTAAACTCGGAAGTAAACGCCCACTGCTATGATTGGCTAAGAGTTGTGTATGTTTGACAGCGTACATTGCTTATAGATGGGTGCTGCTGTGATTTAGGTCAAAAACACATAGATGTCGGCACCGATAGCCTTGTGGGCAGCGTGCCGACATACAGCGCCATTGCATTACGGGCATCCCGAGTTCGAATCCCGACTCGAGGACCTTTCCCAATCCTGCCCCCTATCTCTCTCCTACTTCGCTTCCTGTCAGTTCTGATCTGTCCTGTCGTAATAAAGGCGAAAATGCAAAAAATAATACATGCATAAATAACTCAATACATATAAAACAATCTGTAAGAAGAGACAAAGTGACCACGTAATGAAAACAGTTACTCGCACTTGTGACATTACTGTCTGATCCAAGTCTTTTTTCTTTTTGAAAATCCTGCATCGAATTGTGCCTTGTTTATATAAATAAATCCGCAGTAAAATTAAGTGAACAAAGGAACAAGTTCTTACAGACAACGTTGGGATCAGAAGGAAGGCAATGCAAACACTGTTTTTCCACAACTTGGCACTGCACAACATCTTGTCTTCAAAGCCATCTTTACAGCTTGGTTTCTGCATAAACCTGCGCATTCACCTCTATTTCTAATTATTTACACTACATGCGTGAATCAGTGGACGGGGCTAAACAGGCAGTGATGTAGAAGCAGGCACTGATCTTCCGTGGAGGCGGTGCTTATCCACTCTATTACATCATAGAGTAAACATACCAAAAGCTGCGTTTTGGCAGACTGCCTTCAGTATAAGCGGTTTTTAGACTAATGAAAAAGTTTTTATTTCTGAAACTTGTGTTTTATAGTACAATTCTGAATGTTTTATAGTACAATGACTTCTTATATGTCAAAAGATCAATGGAATTTTTGGTTTCTCAGTTCATGGCCCCTTTAACACCGGCATTCCTGGCCTTCTTCAGCCTATTTCACTTACCTCATTTTAGTTTGTTTTTGCTTTTGGCATGTCTGTATATATTTGCTAGTCTGTTAACCAGAGTGAAATTCCTTGTGTTAATGCATATACATGACAATAAACCAATTCTGATTCTGAGTTGCCTAGACCTCTTTTGTTCTTGAAAATAGCTGGTCCTGGCTGAGTACTTTCCCTGGATTCTGAGATTCTCAGATTTACTAGAGGTACAGTGGGTACGGAAAGTATTCAGACCCCCTAACGATTCTGTGTTTTTCTGTCAATATGGGGTGCTGTGTGTACATTAATGAGGAAAAAAAATTAACAAATGATTTTAGCAAATGGCTGCAATATAACAAAGAGTGAAAAATTGAAGGGGGTCTGAATACTTTCCGTACCCACTGTAGATAGCCGGTCCTGGCTGAGTACTCTCCTTGACCTATCTGACTCCCAAGTCGAGTGGATGACCACAAAGCAGTCCATCAGCTCAACAAGTTATTGTAGTGTACATAGAATTATCTAAAAATTCGGAAAACCAAAGATCACTTACCATGATCTCCAGAACTAAAAGAAGATATTTGGTGGGAATCAAACTGGTGGTCAAGTGTATAGTCTATTGGCTGCTCCACCTGTTCAGCTTTGGCTTCCGCATTAGCAGTGACTGGTGGATCTGCATATACGGTGCCTGTTTCATCTACTCTACAGTCAGTAGTCACTCTAGCATAGCTGTGTTCGCCAATAGTCTTCTCAATATCGATAGACTTCATAAGCTTCTGCAGTGTGCGGACAGATGGCATAGAAAACGCTTTAAACAGCAGCCTGTAACACTTTGGACTGGCATGTAGCAGAGACAAGAAGAAAGCTTTGTCCTGAGTGGTCCACCGAAAACCATCAGCCTTCCGCTGAAACATATGTATCTGTGTACTCACAAAAGCATATGCTTTGGCTGGTAAGAGTTTCTTCAACTGCTTCATCACTGACTCCTTATTAACACAGGCCTTCCTGGTCTTCTTCAGCCTGTTCACTTCCACCTTCAGTTTGCACACCTGTACCTTCAGACTCCTAATCTTCATCTTCAGGGCATGTTCCCTGGCAGCAGCTTCAAGGCCTGTTGGCAATGACATTGGGGGCAACAGTGGAGTCAGTGACATCGAAGGTCTTGCTACAGAAGCATCAGGAGAGGTAATATCGGTCTCTGAGCCAGTGGGTTGTTGAACACTGTCTGCAGTGGATGAGCCTGTATTTGGCAGGTAAACAATATTACTTTTTTTACCTGTAAAACAAACACAAATAAACTAAAATCACATTGCAGCAAAACAACTTTCATTACTTTCACATAACACTGCCACTACTCTAAAATGGATAATGTGATGTACACTCTAAAAGAAATCTAGAGCGACTGAGCTTTCGCTCTAAAATTTGACTGGCATCTCAAAGAATCCCTGTATTTATCTTACGTCTCTTTGGTGGTAACTCCTGACGCGTCTTTGGTGGCTTTCTCTTTAACACCAAGTCCAATGGGGGTGGTGGGGTAGGAGCATTAACCATTGTGGGCACTGCATCCCATTTCAATCCTGCATGGCTACAAGGTACAATGAGAAAGACAGATACAATACCAGTCAAAAGTTTATTGTTCCCAAATATTAAGCATCTTTATGATTTTTCTGAAGGCAATTTCAATTTTTTCAGTATATACATACACATTAGATGGTCTCTTAAACTGGCTAGTGTGAAAATGTGCACTGCACACCCTATAGTTGTGATGGAGCCGCTGAAAGCTTATCCCCATCAAAGATGCATTCCTGAGATTCTGCACCCACCTGGCACACCTATAAAAGACAGTATTGTATGTATGTATTTATTTATTTATTTAAATCGTATGGTTAACATGACAATTTCAATACTAAAAAAATGAACAAGAACTGCTGAGGACGAAGAAGAAAACAGGATAGGCCTACATTCATTCTAAAACAAGAGGGGAAAGGTAAGCCTAAAGCCAGTATATTTAGTCTCAAGCTTTAAGACGGATTTTGTTTACTCATCTTTTATCATTCAAATAGGCATTGCAGGTAAGTATAAAGATGACTACTACATATATTTGGTCCAATGCAGAGGTCATTTTTCTCTTTAGATACTTTTTATTGTTTCCAGACATTAAAGGAATAGTTCACCCAAAAATGAAAATGTGATGTTTATCTGCTTACCCCCAGGGCATCCAAGATGTTCGTACACAAACGAAGATTTTTAACTCAAACCGTTGCAGTCTGTAAGTCTTATAATGGAAGTGAATGGGAATCACGGCTTTCTGAGAGTAAAAAAAAACATACACAAACATAACCAAATTAAACCCTGTGGCTCGTGACGATACATTGGTGTGTAAAGACACGAAACGATCGGTCTGTGCAAGAAACTGAACAGTATTTATCGTTTTTTTACCTCTGATGCACTGCAAAGTCTGAACTGTCCTGAGTGCGTCCTCGACAGCTGGCGCGTGACGCGTCGTCGTCTTCTTGCTTTACGGCGGATCGCAGACTTATAAGTGCATTACCACTGTTTCTTCAGTAGAACACAAACGAAGATTTTTAACTCAAACCGTTGCAGTCTGTAAGTCTTATAATGGAAGTGAATGGGAATCACGGCTTTCTGAGAGTAAAAAAAAACATACACAAACATAACCAAATTAAACCCTGTGGCTCGTGACGATACATTGGTGTGTAAAGACACGAAACGATCGGTCTGTGCAAGAAACTGAACAGTATTTATCGTTTTTTTACCTCTGATGCACTGCAAAGTCTGAACTGTCCTGAGTGCGTCCTCGACAGCTACCACCACCTATCTCTCAAATCAGGGATTAAAGTTCCGTCGCTACGACGGATTTCCGTCAGTTCATAAAGACAGTCAGTTGCTTCATTCCTGAATGATTCAGTCGTTCGAACAAATCAATTGAATGAATGAGTAGTACAAATTAATTTATTAATACTAATTTCATATGATTGGTAACTTATTTGTCTTGTTCAACATATTGTTTTAAATAGAAATTTTAAAAAGATTATAAACATAAATGTTTTAATTTGACACAGATGAAAATGTTGCCATTACAAGGTAAAAAGAAAATACTCCTGTAAGTCACTTTAAGGAGTCAAATGTCAGGAATGGGGTTTGGTCGAAGAAAAATGTTCAGTCAAAATATATATTTTTTTAATGAGTGCAATTAAATTCATGTGGAGATTAATGTTTTAAATATAAAATTTTGAATAAAGAAATATGATTTAAATAACTGAAATTATATGCTAAAAATTTAACTAAATGGCGGCAAGTCAACTGATTTTATCACTGAATCATTCATTCAATTGATTCGTTCAAATGGCTGAATCATTCAGGAATGAAGCAAGTGACTGTCTTAATGAACTGACGGAAATCCGTCGCAGCGACGGAACTTTAATCCCTGTCTCAAATGGACCATTGACACTCTATCTACAATCTCAATTAGGAGTGTCAATGGTCCATTTGAGAGATAGGTGGCGGTAATGCACTTATAAGTCTGCGATCCGCCGTAAAGCAAGAAGAAGACGTGCCAGCTGTCGAGGACGCACTCAGGACAGTTCAGACTTTGCAGTGCATCAGGTAAAATGAGGTAAAAAAAAAGAGGTAAAAAAAACGATATAAATACTGTTCAGTTTCTTGCACAGACCGATCGTTTCGTGTCTTTACACATCAATGTATCGTCACGAGCCGCAGGGTTTAATTTGGTTTTGTTTGTGTATGTTTTTTTTTTTACTCTCAAAGTCGTGATTTCCATTCACTTCCATTATAAGACTGACAGACTGCAACGGTTTGAGTTAAAAATCTTCGTTTGTGTTCTACTGAAGAAACAAAGTCACCTACATCTTTGATGCCCTGGGGGTAAGCAGATAAACATCACATTTTCATTTTTGGGTTAACTATCCCTTTAAGAAGAAAAAGGAAACATATATGCTGTAACAGTAACCAAACACCAACCAAAGAACACCTGCCCTACCCCTGACATAAGAGCCATAAGAAACATTTACACATACGCACAAAAAAAAGGTGGGCAATTACTGTAAAATATATTAAGAAAATGACATTTCAGCACAGGTAACTACCAATGAAAACAAAAAATATGTTAAAATAAGTCATAAGCACAGTTCACATATTAACACAGTCAACTTTAAACACTTGGGCATGAGAGGTCATTTTTAGGTTGAAATAATTAGGTGATTATTTTATCACTGCACAGTTAACGTTATAGCAGTTAAAAGAAGTTGCTATTTTTTAGGGGTTTTTTTCCACGGAACTTGAGACAGGGAGGTTTAAGGATTTCATTAGCGTTTGATTTCCTTTTAAAAATAAATATGACAAGTAAGAATGAAGTGATATGAGTCCATCTAACGTTATAATAACGTTAGATTATAACGTTAGACTGTTTCTCAGGAGGTAACATTAACGTTACATACAGTGTATTTACGTTATCAATGAAACGAATGAATTTAATAAGCTCATTCTAACTTAGTGTCATATCCATATAAATCATTATGATGGTTTCTATGGCTAAGACCTGCAGTTCCTAAAAGGAATTAACGTTAAGTTTACTAAAAAAAAACAGTTAAAGTTAGCAGTTGCAGCTAGCATAGCACTTCAAAGCACACAATATTTTACACCTTTGTGAATCATTACCTGTCAGGGTCTTTGGGAAAACGATGAAAGGCAAGATGGGTACTGTTGCACTGATAGTTTTTGCAGTTGATTGCCGAACATTGCGTTCTTTTATTCCACTTTGACTTCTCTTTCGTTGTCATTCTGTCTGTTTCTGTGCATCTGTGCTTCTTCTTCTTTTGGTTTTATGGCGGGTTGCGAACCTGAGCTGAAGGCCACTGTCAAAGAAACCTGGGCTTCCATACCACCTCAGCAGTGCCACAAACTGATCACCTCCATGCCACGCCGAATTGAGGCAGTAATTAAAGCAAAAGTATTGAGTACATGTACAGTAAATGAACATACTTTCCAGAAGGCCAACAATTCACTAAAAAATTGTTTTTTTATTGGTCTTATGAAGTATTCTAATTTGTTGAGATGAGTTGAGTGAATTGGTGGGTTTTTGTTAAATGTGAGCCAAAATCATCACAATTAAAAGAAGCAAAGACTTAAACTACTTCAGTCGGTGTGCATTGAATTTAATACACGAGTTTCACAATTTTAGTTGAATTACTGAAATAAATGAACTTTTCCATGACATTCTAATTTATTGAGATGCACCTGTATCTTTGATTTGTAAAATGTCCCGCGACTGAAAATGCTAGCTTTTCATAAGAAAACCCACCACTTCTGGTTGACTTTGCACCGGGTAATGGACCCTTTTCACAAGACTGTGATGACACGTTTAACGGTCATCAGCATCGTAAATCCTCGAAAGTTTTTCATATTTGTAGTTTTTAAAAATGTACATTTATAACACTATTCTTTGTATTATATCACCTTTGCATTAAATTACAAAACAAAACAAAGCAGTTAACGCTAATGCCAGGGTGCTTCTAATGCAGTGTCTATGGGAGGGATGGTAAATTTGACATCGTTCTCTCTTCTGACTGCCATTATCATTATATCAATAATTATAATATATCAATATTTTTTTCCTTTTATTGAAAGTCATGAAAACACTATCGTGGAGTTTTTCTTTTGTTATTTGAGCAAATGGGAATGCAAAAAAGTATATTTGTGGTACTCTCCCATTCACTGCTCTTCAAGTTAACCCAACAATGACGACTTCCGCTGCTGAGGAAATGTGAAAAAGGTCTATTCTCTGCAGACTTATTGCGTGGGAAAGACAGATCCGATCGGTTATCCAGATAGCGAAGTCAGCTGATGTTGCCATGTGTAAACGTGCCTGTTCTGATTGACTGACGATCCGATCTGCTTTATCGGATCGCGGTGTTGCCAAGTGTAAACGCAGCCGAAGACTACCCCGATCAGGCATAACATTATGGGTTAAGGCTAGAAGGGCTGTGGCTACTGGGCATGCGCACATCAATATAGCGTAATTTTGTCACACTGTACAACAACAATTACTATTGTTGCATTATTGTAAGGGGTAGGTTTAGTGTTGGGGTAGGTGTATACGTTAAAAAAAACACAATCTAATAGGTAGAAAATTAAATTTCATTGTTAGCTTTCGGTCAGAGCTGTAGGCCCCTTCTAGCCACAATGAACATTATGTCCACTGACAGGTGAAGTGAATAACACTGATTATCTCTTCATCACAGCACCTGTTAGTTGGTGGGATATATTAGGCAGCAAGTGAACATTTTGTACTCAAATTTAATGTGTTCATAGCAGGAAAAATGGGCAAACGTTGAGTGAGTTTGACGGGCCAAATAGTGATGGCTAGACGACTGGGCCAGAGCATCTCCAAAACTGCAGCTCTTGTGGGGTGTTTCCAGTCTGCAGTGGTCAGTATCTATCAAAAGTGGTCCAAGGAAAGAACAGTGGTGAATTGGCTCACTGATACACGTGAGGTCCGATCCAACAGACGAGCTACTATAGCTCAAATTGCTCAAGAAGTTAAAGCTGGCTCTGATGGAAAGGTGTCAGAATACACAGTGCATCGCCGTTTATTGCGTATGGGGCTGCATAGCAACAGGCCAGTCAGGGTGCCCATGCTGACCCCTGTCCACCGCTGAAAGTGCCAACAGTGGGCACGTGAGCATCAGAACTGGACCACGGAGCAATGGAAAAAGGTGGTCTGGTCTGATGAATCATGTTTTCTTTTACATCACGTGGATGATGGCAGGGTGTCGCGGGTGTCGCTTACCTGGGAAACACATGGCAGGATACACTATGGGAAGTGAAAGCCGGTGGAGGCAGTGTGATGCTTTGGGCAATGTTCTGCTGGGAAATCTTGGGTCCTGCCATCTATGTGGATGCTACTTTGACATGTACATATTGAAAATGCACTCATAAGATTATTCAAACTGGAAATATCTTGATACAGTCAACTAGTATGCAACAGTGTTTAAGTGCTGCACTGTCAATATTTTCTTTTCAATGTATTACATTTTTCAGTTAGTAAAGACTGAATTTTAATCAGTTGAAGATAATTAATCAGTCATAAGTGCAGAGTACATTAACCGGTTTGGCGTTCATTATTTTTATTTTTTAATTATTTATTTTTTAAAGAAATTAATACTTTTATTCAGCAAGGATGCATTAAATTGATCAAAAGTGACAGTAAATACATTTATAATGTTACAAAAAGATTACAAATAAATTCTATTCTTTTGAACTTTCTATCCCTGAAAAAGTGTCATGGTTTTCATAAAAATATTAGGCAGCACAACTTAAGAAGAAATGTTCCTTGAGCAGCAAATCAGCATATTAGAATGATTTCTGAAGGATTATGTGACACTGAAGACTGGAGTATTGATGCTGAAAATTCAGCTTTGCATCACAGGTATAAATTACATTTTAAAATATATGAAAATATTACTTTTTACTGTATTTCCAACCAAATAAATGCAGCCCCTGAGAGCATACGATACTTCTTTTCGACCCCAAAACTTGACACTTGAATGGTAATGTATACCTAAAATGTTCAAATAAAATTTTAGTTTCAAACAAATCAATAAAAGTGCTTTAGTTCTAGCCATTACAGTGAATGATCAGAGTTCCTCTTTCACCGCAGCCTTCTGTTCATTCAGATACTTCTTCCTCCGTTCCTCCTCCTGCGGCATATACACAAGCACAGCATGAGTGTGCACAATAAATAATTCAATAAAACAATCCATGCCCATTAATGTGAGAGGGAAATATCTTACCTTGGCTTTGTCCGTCTTGGCTTTTTCAATCTCTTTTTTAATAAATGTTACTATAGGTTTCAGCTTCCTCTTGCCAGAATATGGCACTACCTGCCAAACATTTTAGTATGATGATTATAAAATACTAATAATAAGTCATGGATGGTCCTAAACAATACAATATACAACTAATTTATTTAGCACAAAGACTAACAATAACATGGCTGTCCTAAATATGGATTTACAATCAATATGAAATTTTAAATCTCAAATATGTGAGAACAGTTAGTTGTAAGAGACTGCTTACCCTCTCTGAATAAACAGCGGGAAATAATTTGATCGATGGGTATTTTTCTCCTAGATGAAGGTTTACATCGTTGGCTGTAATGTCAATTTTGGCAACGACAACATCTTTTTCACTAAAATGTTCAGCAAGCTCCTCCCACAGTGGAAACAGAGCACGACTTTCACTGCTCCAGGGTGCATCTATTGAAATATACAATGTTCATGTGTTCAAAATGCGCATGTTTGACATGTTTTTACTTGTATCTTGATATACATGTGCATCTCAATAAATTAGAATTACACGAGTTTCACAATTTGAGTTGAATTACTGAAATAAATGAACTTTTCCACGACATTCTAATTTATTGAGATGCACCTGTATCTGGAAATGTCAGAATACAGAGGTATAATCATACTTTAATTTCATTTACAAATATTTGATTAACACAGATTACTTGAAATACAAAACTACAGCAAGCTGTTAGTGCAGACACACAAACCTATGATATCAAGCTGAAGCGTTCTAACATTTGAGGTACTTACAGAACAAGACAATGACATTTTTATTATGGTTAAAAGCCACTTTTTCAAAGTTCATCCCAACCAGCTCTTTCACTGGCTGTGTGTCCCAGTTTTCAGGAATTGGCTCACTTTGCAGCTTAGGCTATAAAACACAAATTATACAGACCTTTTGAGTTCTATACATTATATATTATAGTTATATAAATACTGAATTATATTATTGTAATTATATAGTTTTTAAATTAAATGTAACAAAACATTTTGTATATAAACAATTATAATTAACACAAATTTCATTTGTATATAAGTTTTAATATATTAAATTAATTTCTATTTTAATTTTAATTATGTAAATTTTATTTTAATTAAAATTATTTACATTTAGATTTTTTACATTTGTGTGTAACTCAAGTTAAATTACAGTGTTATAATGAAAGCATAAAAAGATAAAAAAGCACTTGTTTCATTTATCTCTCTATACTCACCTTAGCTTTCCCATCCAGGTAACCCAGACAGAACTCTAAAAGAGTGCGCGCGTCAAACTGATCAGATGGCAGCTGGTATTGAGCGCTGTCTGATAGATTGACCATTCGGACCTGAGGAGCCTCTTTTGACCTCACACGGAAATACTCCATAACACGGCCATTCCGTAGTTCACTCACATCAATCATCACAAACAGAACCTAACGAGAGAGTTTAATAAAAACAATATCATACACTATAAAAAAAAAATCTGTGACATTTACGGTAAAATACCGGCAGCTGTGGTTGCCAGAACTTCACCGTTAAAATTATGGTAGAAACATTTTAGGTTTTACAGACTTAACTTAAATTCACAATAAAAAAACGTATTTCATTAACTGATGTAATGTTAATAAACCAGCATATTGAAGTACGAAGTACTCGGTTTTAAACCACTGAAGTAAATATGAAGTGTCATGCAGGGAATTCTGGGAGTGTCAATTTACAGTTTTTCACTGTTAATTATACAATGGCTTTTTCTTTTTCACTGTAATTTTACTGTAAAATTACATTAAATGTAATTACAGTTATTCACTGTATATAGTATGGAAACGTACTGATAACCAATTAACAGGTTTTTATTGTAGCCTTTTTACAGTCTTTTACTGTTAAAATCACAATCATATTTTACAGTGAAGGTATATAACTAATATACAATTACAATAATTTATTATTATTTATTTATGTTTTTTTTTTGCAATATGTAGAATCCTAACAGTCTGTTTTTTTTTTTATCTACAAATGTATATAATTAATTATCACAAATTTATATTATATCATTTGTCATAATATAATATAATATAATAGTGAAATATAACCTGTTTCGACAGGTTTCAGGAGATTAATTTATTCATATATGTAGGAATATATTTCTATAACATTTTATTGACATTTTTTATGTTAAGAGAGAAGTTGACAGTTTAATATATTTAAGTGTAAGGATTGATCAAATCTGGATTTTATAGCCACTTCAAGTGATGAAAAATTCATCAAAACCTTTCTAAAAACTTGATGATAATTTCTTCTATTAAAAAAAAGTCAATATGTTGTATTTTTATTTAAAATATTCTAAATATTTTTATATTTAAAATAAATACGTTTTTAATATATATAATATTACTTGTTTTATTTACATTTAAAATGTATTAAAATTTAAATATATATATATATATTTATGTATTTAAATGTATTTATTTAATATATATGACATGCTGAATAAATTCATTCTGAAAACTGAATTGTTCTTCCACCATAAAAAGACAGTTAAATTTAATTATACGCATAAATTAAATCATATTTGTAAATGTCATTTCAAACTATTATTTTTAACATCATCAATGTTTTTCATAGCGTTCCATATCATGTGTGTAAATATCAATGAAATTTCTTTCTCCTTATTTTGATTTGCTGAAATTTTGAAGCAGGCATGTTTTGACAGGATATTCATCCTCTGATGTTTTGGACACGGTGCATCTGAAAGCAGTTGGGAATATTTATCTGCCAGGATTTACAACAACCTGCAGACTT
>NW_015542382.1:2931509-2967983 GCF_001515605.1 Sinocyclocheilus anshuiensis | reverse complement strand
ATAGAAGGTGCACAGTGTCATTCACACAAACACTAAACACCATCATGGTAACACACATGATACTGAAATAATGCAATAAACATTAATTTAACAACATTAGATGTAAGATAAAACACTAATGTACACAACTGATAAGGAAAAACTAAGAAGAAACAGTTATTTCAACGAAAAAACTAAATATGAAGTGTCATGCAGGGAATTCTGGGAGTGTCAATTTACAGTTTTTCACTGTTAATTATACAATGGCTTTTTCTTTTTCACTGTAATTTTACTGTAAAATTACATTAAATGTAATTACAGTTATTCACTGTATATAGTATGGAAACGTACTGATAACCAATTAACAGGTTTTTATTGTAGCATTTTTACAGTCTTTTACTGTTAAAATCACAATCATTTTTTACAGTGTACAGCATTTCTGTGGATATTTCTATTGTTGACATTAATGTGTACCATAATTCTATTTTATTTTGCAGTACTGGATTTGGATTTGGATTTGGCACTGACCTTCCCTCTGAGCTTTCCCGCAGTGGTTTTAAAAGCTTGGTATATCTCTTCGAATCCTTCCTCAGTCTTATTAATAAACAGAAGAAAATGGTTCAACACCTCTGAGTTCAGGATCTTAGATGCTGTCTGGAAGGAACCCATAAAGGAAAGAGGTTTGTTTATTTTTATACATCTACTATATGTCATAATGCCTATATATTAAAATATAGATAAATAAGGTTACCATGCCATTGTACTCGGTCACAAGCTCCATCTCATACAGTCTGATGAATTGAACAAGATCATTCTTCACTGTGCCGCTTCCCATCTCAAACTGCTTGTCAGGTTCAGACTAAAGAAAATTATGTACATGGATGAGACAATTCATCATGTACTGTAAAAAGAAGCCAACTTATTGTTTTTTAGTACATTTTAGTAATATGTGGGGGGAAATGTAGAGTGAAATTCTTACCTTCCTGATGAGAAGAACAGTATCTCCACTGATCTCATACTTGCGGAAGATCTCATCATGTCCTGTTACTCCAAAGGCCAGGTCAGCAATGTTAGCGGCTGTTTCATAAAACACTTTCACTATACCTTCCTCAAGATCCTGATGTGTATAAAGAATGACGAGCATCATTAATAATACAACAATACAAAAAAACATCTTTGTGGTACATGTCCTTCCTTTGAACTGATTCTTTTGAAATAATTTGATCAAATTTGCAAAACATTTTTCAAGATATTTTAATGCTTTAAAAATATTCAGTTATGCCTGATTCATGAATGATTCCTTTATTGAAATTATTCTTTTGCAATATTTTTATCAAATTCACAAAATGTTTGTAAAGACGTTTAAAGGGTTAGTTCACCCAAAAATGAAAATTACTTTACTTACTTTACTTTTAGTCATTTAGCAGACGCCTTTATCCAAAGCGACTTACAAATAAGAAAAAGTAATTAAAACTAAAAGCTAAAACTCTATAAATATTATATATATCGCGGCTCCGGGGGGTGAACAAAGGCCTCCTGTAGCGAATCGATGCGTTTTTGTAAGAAAAATAACCATATTTTAAACGTAATAATTTAATCTAGCTTGCACTCACTGTTGTAAATGGAAGCAGTTCCGGGCGGATGACGTAAGACGTCGGCGTTGCGCATGGTCACTTCTTTTGGACTGATGCACTGCAACACCTGCTGACTGCCATTAAACAGCTTGGAAGATTAAAGTCAATTTTTTATATAACTCTGATTGGATTAATCTGAAAGAAGGAAGTCATACGCCTAGGATGGCTTGAGGGTGAGTAAATAATGGGCTAATTTTCATTTTTGGTTGAACTATCCTTTTAACGCTGTAAAACAGGTTGACTGATTCATTAATGAATCCTTCATTTGAAGTGTTTCTTTTAAAATAATTTAATAAAATTAGCAAAACATTCATAATGATGTTTTAATGCTTTAAAAATCTTTAGTTATGACTGAATATTGAATGAATCATTCATTTCCACAGATTCTGTTAAAATAATTTGATCAAATTTGCAAAACTATTTGCAAATCACTCTGCTCTAAGAGAAAAACTCGTTTTCCTGTTTTTGACCAGAATAATTACTGAAAAACATGATAAATAAGATTTAATTAATTCGTTTTTTTTTAATTGGCAACAAAATTTTATTGACACTTTAAAATATCAATAATTATTTAAATGGAAAAACTACTGAACAACAGGTCAAGAAAACATCTTTAGTTATGGCTGAATCATTTCAACTGAAATAATTTGATCAATTTTCCAAAACAACTACAAATCATTCCACTGTAAGAAAAAAACATTATATATATCAGTATTTAACTAAAATGCATTTTTTTCGACAAAAATAAAACATGAAGCCTTACAGGACTTCTGCAAACACTTGACTATGTCTCAAATTAATCTATGAAGCTGAAAATATTTTTTTCACTGAAAATAACTAGGTAAAATGACAGATTCACTAAAACAAATGGCTGAGTTACCTTAAATAATCCCAGCACAACAAGCTCATCTTCACCTATAAATTTGTCCAGCTGTGTGAGATTACTGATGATGTCAGCGCTTGGCCCTTTTCTTCTTTTAAGCCATGTTATTATAGAAGTGGAGCTCTTAAGAACTGGGGGTGGAGCCACACAACAAACATTATGGAATACTGATCCTAAAAGGGACTCATCCCTGTATTTGAGTTTGGAAAGGCACAAGGGTCAGTAAATAAGGACAGAAAGTTGTCAGTGCACATATTTCAATATTACCAGGACAGTACACAGGGTTGTTCTTGTCTCCAGACAGGTACAGCCGTAGTGATGGCATTATTGTGACGTTAAGGGATGCAGCAAGATCTTTTTCCTTTTTCACATCCACTCCTCCCAGTCTCACATCAGACTCTGCTTCCTTCAGTGCACCGGCTGCTTCTCTAAACTCAAGGATGGAGCCAAGGGACTGGCCAGAAAGAGGCGCATCTACAGCAGGTACAAGAAAAAGCTGCAACAGTTTATTCCTTGTTGCAAATACGCACTATAAATGTACAAAAGAGCATTTTGTTGTAGTCCCAGACGTGTTGACTCTAATTTGCCTTCCAGTTTACTTCGTCTGTCTTCTTTATGCACTTGTGTCTTCATTAGTAAGTAAACAGTTATTCATCAGACACTTTTATCCAAAGCAACAAACAACCCCCCTTAAGTTAAATGATTGGCTCAAAGGCACAGTGGTGATAGCTCATGGTTCATTTCTTGTGGAGATCGAACCAGCAACTTTCCAATTACCAGCCCTAAATTCAAGCAGAACACCACGCCACCATTATTCATCTGGAGTAGGTTTGTTTCTTTGAAATTCATGTTAAAATCTCTGGGAAACCATCTGAGCAATCTTAATAAAGAAAAACAAGCATTACATTTTCAAAAAATGTAGCCTTCTGTTATACTTCGAGTTGAAGTATTGATTTATCACCTCATGGAGCTGGACTTATGACAGGAAAGCCATAAAAACACACATGCAAGAAGATATACTTACAGAAATGGACCAATAGCTGGTTGTGCTGTTTAAGAGCTCGTTCGAAATTGCTTTTTGTCAGCACTAGAACGTCTTTGTTCTCGAGGATTGCATCAGAATCGCTCTCCGCCAGAGCTTCGTGTAAATACACGCACAAGCACAACGTAACGTACACCTTCATACTGCCTTCAGAAGCTGAAACAGACTCTCTGACCTTTGAGTGTGTGAGAATGTATGAAGTGCTACATTAAAAGGCGTGTATCTATAGGTGATATCAGTGTGTACTTTGGCAATGGACCGTTTACAACCAATACAAAAAGAGATAAGTCTAACAGTCTGAGGGTGACAGAGAACAATACATTCTTGTGCTTTGCGCACAAATCCCTGCAGTAGGCCTACACATGGCAAAGGTGTCACACTAAAGTTTGAACTCCATTAAGACTGTAAACATCAGTGACCTAGACAAATCTGTGAAAAGAGGTCACTGTTCATTAAAAGTCAGTGTTACTGTTAGCTGTATGTCTGATACTGAAACAAAATGATTTCTAAAATACAGCAGAGGCATTTAGACATCACCAGAAGGAAATTTGGGTAACATTAAAGCCATTCTGTGTGAAATAAAGAGGGTGACGGATTTTGGGAATCTGTAATGCTGCCTTGTCAGATTTGGTGACCTTGCTGTAGGCCTATGTCTGTTACTGTTCACATCTGAATAAACTGAACAACTAACCCCAGAACTTTTACTCATAAATCGA
The DNA here is from genome assembly GCF_001515605.1 of Sinocyclocheilus anshuiensis. NCBI lineage: Eukaryota > Metazoa > Chordata > Actinopteri > Cypriniformes > Cyprinidae > Sinocyclocheilus > Sinocyclocheilus anshuiensis. Next base: position 2,963,729 of record NW_015542382.1, on the reverse strand, counting down.
AATTCTATATTCTAAAATAGCCCAACCATAGTGAATTATTAAGATAACCCAAGCTAATATTTTAACTATATAAACTAAATTTGAAATACTAAAACTTTAGTTCTGCTCAATTGGTCGCAGTGGCCAGATTAACATTTAAATGCTACTTGACTGAAGCAGCACATTTTTCTAAGAGTCTTCAGCATATCTGCATATTTAATTAAGGATTAATTTATCTGATTCGATTCTTGGAAATGCATTAAACATCTGCTTTGGTCAGTGTATCAGTTGTCTTTAAAGTTTTCATTATAATTTTTCAGGTTACTTTTGTTAAAATGTTGCAACTAGTGTATGGTTTCAGAAAAGTTCAGTCAGTATCTCACCTCATTTCTTCAGCAGAGGTCACATACTGTATAGAGGTAATTAAACAACAGCAATTTAACATCAGTTTTGCTGAGCTTTTTTCCCAACTTTGCATAGACATGAAATGAGGCTTGACAAGACAGTATTCACTCTCAACATTCATATGTACAAAAATGTAGAGGAAAAAAAAAGGCTACAAAACAAAAAAATCTGACCTCCAACAATACAATGTCAACAATAGAATATTTTAGGAAACTTTATTTCCACATTATACCTTCAAATATTTTTTCAGTATGTTCAAAAACAAAAGTTAGTGCACTGTTTAAGCGGCCACTGTACTTAAACAGCCCTGAGATCATTACACTGGCATCATTTGGATTACCCAGTCCAACAACAACAACAAAACAAGAAAAAGTGCAGTCTCTGGCTTCGACTATTACAACAGATTCTGAGCTCCTTTACATTTTCATTGCAAACATGTATTTGAAAATAACACTGTAGTGTGGAAACCCACACCACCTGGAATTGAATATCGTTCGTTTCATTTCATAAATAAGTTAGGATTGTGGATCTTCACTGGTAGATCACCTCTACGAGAGAGAAATGGCAATTAAGAAGGTATATGAATACAGAAGAATTTACTCAAGTATCCGCCTTAGAAGTTGAAAGTAAGTGCATTACAAGTGCATATCACTGCACTGAGGTCACGTGGCTGGTCATATCATTCAAATTATAATCAATACTGTGAAAAACAAAAAGACTTAAATTATAGTCCTTACATCCATTCTCAATAAGTGCGTTTTTTCTCTCCATATCATTCCAAAAGCATTTTTTCTCCAAAAGCATTCGTTTTGAAAGAGATTTGATTCTAAAATATACAAACGAGATGTCTCCTAATCTGCTCTTTTAAATTAGAATTCAAATCAATGTTCAGTCATATCAGCTCCGTCTTCATAATCTTACGAAAAGTAACAAAGTTTGCTTTAGGTATCAGCCATCTTTCATTTCATTCTAATGGGCATTAATGTAGTTTTCTCCGAGCGTTTAGACCATCTGTGTGGATCTGGCTTCCATCTGTCATAAAAACAAAATGTTATTTTATCTCTCAAAATAACACTAATGTGATTGTTCAATGTAATGCTGGCTTAATTTAACCAATCAACATGAAACGACACTCGTGACCCATTTTACTTCCATAATTTCACAATTCTTTCATATGACAGAATATTTCATAATTTAAAATATGGCCCTTAAATTAATTTCATGTTGATTTTAAAACACTACAAAACTAGAACAATGACATCATATAGTCTAGTTTATGATAAAAAAAAAGGAAATTAATGGTTTATTTTTCTAACCAAATGGTGTCCCTTTGTATTTGTCAACTATAACATTAAAAAAAATTATTTATTAATTAACTACAGTGCTCTCCACTAATATTGGCACCCTTGGTAAATAAGAGCAAATGCGGCTGTGAAAATATATCTGCATTGTTTATCCTTTTGATCTTTCATTCAAAAAATTTACAAAATTCGAACCTATCTGAAGTAAAACTATTGAAAGTGGGGGGGAAATCTCATTGTGAAATAAATGCTTTCTCTAGTTCATCTTGGCCACAATTATTGGCACCCAATTCTTCCCAAGATAACAGTTCTGAGTTTTCTCCTATAATGCTTGATGAGTTTGGAGAACACCTGACAAGAGATCAGAGACCATTCCTTCATCCAGCATCTCTCCAGATCCTTCAGATTCACAGCTCCATGTTGGTGCTTCTTCTCTTCGGTTCACTCCACTCATTTTCTCTAGGGTTCAGAGCAGGGAACAGAGATGAGCATGGCAGAAGCTTGGTTTTGTTTTTGTGTTGTTTTTGATGTTTGTTTTGGATCATTGTCCTAATGGAAGATCCAACCATGGCCCATTAGAAGATTTCTAACAGAGGCAGTCAGGTTTAGATTTTTTATCTGTTGCTATTTGATAGAATCCATGATGTCATGCATCTGAACAAGATGTCCAAGACCTCTGGCAGAAAAACAGGCCCACAACATTAAAGATCCAGCAGTAGATTTAACCATGGGCATGGGGTACTTTTTATCCCTGTTTGTACTAAACCCATCTGGTGGGTTTGCTGCCAAAAAGCTCTTTTTTTAGTTTCATCTGGACCATAGAAGCCAGTCCTGTTTGAAGTTCCAGTCGAGTCTGACAACTGAATATGCTGGAGTTTGTTTTTGGATGAGTCGAGGAGAATTTTTCTTGAAACCTTCCTGAACAACATGTGGTGATGTAGGGGCTGTTTGATATTTTTTTAGGCTTTCTGACCCCAAGATTCAACTAATCTGCAATTCTCCAGCTGTGATTCTTGTAGAGTCAGCATTAGGACGATATAGACACACATCCTGCAGATTTGTAACATCTTTAGTTGATTGGAACTTCTTAATTACTGCCCTGATGGTGGAAATGGGGATTTTCAATGCTTTAGCATTTCTTAGAGCCACTTTCTATTTTGTGAAGCTCAACAATCTTGTTCTGCACATCAGAACTATATTAATTGGTTTTACTCCTTGTGATGGATGATTAAGGGAATTTGACCTTTGTGTTCCTCATATTTATAATCCTGTGGCACAGGAAGTCATGGCTGGACAATTTCATGCTCCTAGTCACCCCGGTGTGCTAAAAAAAAAATTAAATATGAATGCAAATATACTTCAGAGATATTTTACTCATAAGAATGTCTAATTGTGGCCAACATGCATTGGAGAAAAACATTTATTTCATCATGAGATTTTCTACCCACTTTCAATTGTTTTACTTCAATGAAAGTTTAGAATTTTTGAGAATTTTTTGAATGAAAGATCAGAAAGATCAACGATGCAGATTTATTTTCACAGCTGCCTTTACTCATATTTACCAAGGGTGCCAATAGTAGTGGAGGGCACTGTATATGAAACACTAGAGATGATCAGCTAAACTAAAACTCAGACTCATGCATCACTGGTCACACTTCAAATAAAGGTACAAAGATAAACTCAAAACAGTCAGCTAAAGAAAAAGCAGGACCAAAAAAAAAAGATACATAAAGCAAGCAAACATCAAAACAAGAGCTGCACAATATTGGAAAAACTGACATTAAAATATTTAATTTAATTTATTTATTTATTTTGGAAAAACTTGAAAAATGTATTAAGATTGTTATAAATAAAATATTTAAATGAGAAATGTTGTAATAACAATACTGTAAAATATACTTTAAAAGTGTTTTATTTTTACCATTTTTATTTCAATATATTTTGCAGCCCTAATTAAGATGAACACGAACAATGTGAGGGTGTTTCAACTGTCCCTATGGGCTTTCCCAAAGGTGTGTAAATTTACCTAAACCAAAGAGCCATGGTGTTAAAGAATGAAGAGGAGCAGGAGAAGAAACGGGGACAGACAGAAGATGAAGCGTGCTAGAGCACAGCATGGAGTTACCTGAAATAGGAAAGAGAATAGGAGGAAGAAGAAAACACCAGGATGACAAATGTAACATTACAGCGATGGAGCAAAGTGCTTTAAACATCACACAAGAGTTGTGCTTCAGCTCATCCATTCTATCCATTGCACACAAAGACAAGAGTACAAAATCTTTGGTGTATATGAGACAGATTATGAATTTATTAAGCCCCTGTATGTAGTTAAAGGTGAAGTGTGTCATTTTGAAATGCTAGAATAGTTCCGGAATCAATTGTTTTGTGCAGTAATTGAAGCATAAATAACACACTCTACCTTTAAACAAACAGAGATGATGCTTACCAAGATCCATGGTTATTTTCAGGATCAATATCTGCTCACCGTGTGCGAGACCATGCTGGAAAGTTCCAGTTGCTGGGCCAGGAAAAACAGCTCCATTGCAGGCCTGAGGCTGTCCAGGGAGTTTGGTGCCAGGGCTGAGCCCAGGGAACGGGAGAGCATGCAGGGGGGCAAAGCTGGGTAAAACACCCAGCTGTACTGTGGTGGGGTAGGAGGATGGAAGGAGCGATAGAGAAGGAGTGGGAAGCGCTGGGTTTCCACAGGAGATCTCACCAGCTGCCTGAAGCACAAGCAAAGAAAAGTATTATTCAGTCCAGCTATAAACAAAAGCTTTAAAAACAAATCCTTTCCTTCTTAGGCTCCAAAGTAATTGACTAAACTTTTTGTTATTTATAATACTATATGCATTAAACTGAACAAAACTGACAGTAAACACATTTAAAATTTGTTACATAAGATTTTCAATAAATTTTGTTCTTTTGAACTTTCTATTCATTAAAAAGAATGTTTTAAAAAATTAAAGACAAAAATATTAAGCAGCACTATTTTCAACATTGATAACAAGTAATGTTCCATGAGCACCAAATCAGCATATTAGATTTCTGAAGAATTGTGTCAACGAAGACTGGAGTAATGATGTAGAAGATTGCACTTTAAGATACACAAGATATATTAAAATAGTTTTTTTTTTGTAATATATATATATATATATATATATATACTGTATATATATATTTTATCCAAAATAAGTTTGTTTACATAATATATGTGTTTGTACTGTATATTTATTTTGTATATATAAATACACACACATACAGCATATATTTTGAAAATATTTACATGTATATATTTATATTCATATAATTTATATCAAATATAAATATATTTAATATATAAACGTAACATTTTTCTTCAATATATACATGCGTGTGTGTGTATTTATATATACATAATAAATATACAAAGAACACACACATATATTATTTAAACAAAAACTTTTCTTTTGGATGTGATTAATCGCGATTAATCATTTGACAGCACTAATATATATATAATTATAATTACAAAGTTGCATTACAACTAAAAAAGATAATATCCCACATTGGACATGTTTAGATTAAATATTTAGGAAGGATTTTTATGATACCACAAATTATATGATCTACATCTAGGAAGCAACCAATGTGTGACTTTTTTTTGCATTTTTCTTTTAAATGACTTACTGCTGCCATAGAAACCGGTGTGTCACCCACTGAGGTTGTAGTGAGCAGCCTGGCCACTCCCTGCACCACCGATGGACAGTCACCCACAGCACCATCTGGTGGCGCCACCAGCGTCAGTTTTGGAGTCGCCCTCTCTCCAGTCTGGAGCCGCTTTGAATCTGAATCCATAACAGACCTGGTCCACATCATCTGGACTGACCCAGCTCCCTCTGCGGTCACTGGACTTCTCTGAGTGCTGGTATGATGGTTCTCAATCTTGTTACCTTCCTTGTGGTTCTGATTAGATGGATGGGTGGAGAAGGTGGTAGATGTTTGTGTGTTTGATGGCGTTTTGGCAGTGGTGCTCAGCGTGGCTTCAGGTTGCATGCTCACAGGTACACTCAGGCGTTTGCGTTTCAGTGCTGGTGAGCCCTGAATTTCTGGGTTATTCTTACTGTCCTCAGGGGCGGCGCTGACCTGTGCATTCAACATTTGAAAGAGCAAGGTTTAGGATCAGACTTCCACCTATATTTTCCTAATGAATGCAACATGCAAGAGTGTACTCTAAGGCTGGGGTTTGCAGTTTTCTCTGATGTACCTTTTTTAGTTTTGTTGTACCTATTGGCTTCTTCCTTGCTCTGTAAAATCAAGAAAAAGGGCAATTTATTAACATGAACTTTGGTTAAGTTTAAAGTATTAGACTAACAAGGTTCCACATGTTAATTTGTCTTTCTGATAACAGAAAAAATAATGAATAATTTTCCTCAGAAGGGTTGGATAAATACAGTATCTAGGAAGTGTGTAGTAGTGTAGAATCATACTTACACAACACCAGTGATGTGGCCATGTGCTTTTCGGGTTTCTATAAGCAGAATTCTATTAAGAACAGGACAGAAACTTATAAAATTATTAATAACGATTAACCCCAAGCAAGGTTTCATGCCTATTAAGGTCTGAACACTGATGGTTGAGTTATTTGCTTATCTGATAAGCAAAAGATCTGATTTTTAATGCAGTTTTTACTGCTTTAAATTAATCAAAAGTGACAGTAAAGACATTATACAAATGCTGTTCATTTGAACTTTCTATTCACAGAATCCTGAAAAAATGTATGACGGTTTCCACAAAAATATTAGGCAGCACAACTGTTTTTAACATTAATAATAAGAATTCTTGAGCAGCAAATCAGCATATTAGAATGATTTCTGAAGGATCATGTGACACTGAAGACTGGAGTAATGATGCTGAAAACTAAGCTTTCAGTGTTTAAGAGCAACAGACATGTTTATTGTGAATTACTTGTCACTTGTAAATATAAATGATGAACAACTTAACTTGGCCCTAGAGATTTCACTTATGTCCAAAATTTCAGAGTATGAATAATTTGCTTTGTATACCTGGATTGCATCCATCCTTTAGGCCAAAGTGGTTTAACATCAGCCTCTAGGAATGCTTTCAGATACTCTTCCAAACTAGAGCATGTGGGCGACTCCGAATCATAAATAATCATCTTCAAATTGACAATCTCAAAGAGCAACTCCCTGTAAAAGTCCATACAGTGATATTTGTTTATACAGATAAGTGCTTACATAATTGAATAATACTTCATTTTATTACAAGTTCTGGTATTCATTCAATTCAAAGATTATGTAATGAGAATGTACAGCATTTACTAGTAGCAATCAAGAGAGCTTTAATAATCATGCGCACGCACACAAGAGACCCGACCTGATCTCTTCATTCCATCTGAACCTCTTGCGAGGTCCAAACACTCGTTTTCCACTCCTCTCCTCTTCTTCTTCATCAGAGCCATCAATCCCCCTCTCTTTCTCAGCCTCGAGTCTTAAAACACAAAAAGAACATACAAATCAAACCGAAGTTGCATTCTAATAGAAAACTGCAAACCAATTAAAAAGTCAGTAAAAATACAGTGATACAGTGAAAGTGATCGAGGTTTTACGCATTAAGAATGGCTGATTACTTGGCAGCTCTGGCTTCAGAGTGAGCTTGGCAGTGATTCTGGAAACGGGTGATCTGTTCTGGCATGGACCTGGCAACCGCATTCTCTAGCTTCTTCAGCAGCTCCCGCAGCTGTTCATCCTAATAACACACATAACCAACACATTAAGCTTACAGAGACATTAAACTGGATTTCAGTTACACACACACACACACAACCATTTAAAGGGGTCCTATTATGCTCTTTACTTTTATTTTGTTTTGGGGGTGTACTAGAACAGGCTCTCATACTAGGTTGTTCGAAAAACACATTATTTTTCACATATTTTACATTATTACAACACCTCTCTCCCCAGTCTGGCATGAACGGATCGAATAGTTCCTGTATCAAATGAAGGCCCACCTTCTGCAATACGAAATGTGCTGTGATTGGTTATCTGGGCCAGTGCGTGTTGTGATTGGCAGCACTGGGCGCCTGGTCGGGAAATGTCATGCCCCTTACCATAGCCGCCTGCGAGCTTCAGTGTAAATATTGCGTCAAAATCAAATCAATTTGAGCACGATTTAAACCCGGATGATTGTAACCACTCTAAGTTCGTCTGCCTTGGGAAAGCTAGCGTGTCTCCGACATAGTGATAACACTCGTTGCCTTCTCTAGTGCAGCTCAACCAGGTCTCGTCCCATTCGTCGATATTTGTGATATCACAAATCCCGGATAATATGCGTTGTAGTCCAAACGAGTCGTTCGTTGTATTTTTTGAAAAGTGATTTCTGTTAAATAAAACATCTCCTGAATTGGACTTTGAGCTTTGTAACTTCGCAGATCTTTTTTATGCTCAAAGAGCAACATTACAGACTAACTAAAGTTGAAAAAGTGAAAAAGCATAATACGACCCCTTTAAATGTTTAGGGTTGGTAAATAAATTTTTTTTTTTGAAAGTAGTCTCTTATGCTCACCAAGGCTATATTTATTTAATCAAAAATAAAGAGAGACAGTACTATAGTGAAATAACATTACAATTTAAAATAACTTTTATATTTGAAATATATATATATATAATTTATTTATTTATTTAGTCATTTAGCAGACGCTTTTATCCATATTTATACATATATATATATATATATATATACACACACATATATGTGTGTGTGTGTGTGTGTATATATATATATATACACATTTTTAATTAATCCTGTCATGCAAAGCTTTTTTTCAGCATCATTACTTTTTTTTTCAGTGTCACATGATCCTTCAGAATTCTAATAAGCCGATTTGCTGCTTGAGAAACATTTCTTATTATTATCGATGTTGAAAACAGCTTAATATTTTAGTAGAAATGTGAGTTTTTTCAAGATTCTTTGATGAATAGAAAGTTCAAGAGAACAACATTTATATGAAATAGAAATCTCTTGTATTTTTTTTTTTACTTTTGTACTGTCACGACTCACTTTTCAATTCAGTGCATCCTTGCTAACTAAAAGTATTAATTTCTTTAAAAAAAAGTTATTGACCTAAAAAAAAAATATTTAAAAATATTTAAAAAAACTATTTTAATTCATTTTGATTAATTATGATCAAAGTTAAAGATTTTGGATTAAACTGCACTGATGGATCATGTAAAATAAGACCAGGAACAAGAAAGGAATTAAGTAAGTAGAGTCATGTCACTATGCTGAAGGGTCATGCAGTTTTGTACGTTCACAGACCTGCTGTAGACTGTGGAGTTTTTTGGCTCTTTTAACCAGAGTGCCTTTGCTGCAGGACAGCTGTGATGCCAAGTATGAGAAGATTCTGGAGCGCACTTTCCCACTAAGCTGGTTAGAGTTCACCTCCACACTGAACATACAAAGAGAAAGAATCAATACAAGATAGTACATTGGCTTAAAATACAAAGTATGCTTTGCAAAATGTTACCTGTTATATAATAAATGTAATGTAACCTACTCTAGTAGAACACTGTTGAGTTCTGAAGAAAAAATTTCCATCTGGTTTTGTCCTTCAATTTCCTTAACAGCCTAAAGAACAAAATAAGTAATGCATGAGAATAAGTTGCATATTCCTGCAAACTACTCTAAAGTAGCAAGAGCAAATTATACCTGGGAAAGTTCCTTAATGTGTTGCTCTAATGTAGGTGGCAGACCATCGGGAAGTAATGAAGTGGGTTTCTCAGTGACGGACACTACCAGAGCCTCTCCGTTATCTTCTAGGCTCGGAGAACAGATGTTCTGCGGCTCCCCTAAGAGTCTATCTAAGTCAAAGTCTTGCTCTGCTGCTTTGACCGCCTGAAGGAGGTCATCTGCACTGGCAGAACCAATGAGTGTGAGAAGAGGGTCAGCTGATATGGGCGGTTCTTGAACCTCAGCTTGCACGGTGCCATTGAGAGCATGCCAATCTCTCTCTCTAGCGTTGAACATCTGCAGCTGCTGAAGCTTTTCCTTGTGGAACTTCTTCAGCATCTTATCGATACTTAGCGGCTTCTTGTTTTTCTTCTTCTTTGCAGATGATTTGTCTGGCGGGGTGCTGAGAAGAAGGAGAAAGCAAACAATGAAAGAAGATTGATTTAAGAAAAAATCAATGAAAACTACGATTATTTCTAAAGGATGCTGTGAAAAATGTAAGTATTCTTAAGAGTAGTAAACATTGTAATCTATCCAGCAGCAAAAACCTTTTTCTGGCTTCCTCCTCTTCCTTCCTAGTAAGCATGTCTTCCTCTTTCTTTTTCTTCCCAATCTTCTTGTCTTTTCCTTGCTTAAGCTTTCGTTTCTGAGAAAGGAATCAGACCAAATAAGATATAATAATGCATGGTGACAAATGAACGCGTTCATGTCTTAAACAATCTTTTGCATACAGCTGAAAAAAATAAAAACTGTACACAACAAACTGGCACTGCCATTTTTGCAAGAAAGGACACACCTTCGATTTAAAACCGCTGTCCTCACAATCATTCTCGTTCTCCTCTCCTTCATCAAAGGCTGGCCGGAACTGCAGAGTTCCAGAGTTGATGTAGAAGCCTCCGTATCTGGTGGTGAGACAAGCTGGGACAAGCTCATCATACTGCGGCATGCAGAGATAAGGAAGACTTGAGTAAAACATTCATGTGTTCTATAAATGGAATAATTTTATATAGGTGGTGTTATCATCTGGCCTGAATTTACAGCCTCAGAGTTGTCAATGAATGAATCAGATTCATCGTAACCAAAGCCCATATCCACCAGATCCTGTAACCTGTCTTTTTTTCTTTTGCCAGCTCCACCCTAAACAAGAAAATGGTGGATATTAATGTATAGCTTTAAACACGCACACACAAATCACTAAATTTGACATATATGCTTAATCCTGTTGAATCACACCATATGCATATACAAGTGCAGTGAGCTTTGAAATGTACTTTGTTTCCACTCTCCACAGCACTAACATGATGAAGCTAGAAATATAATCTTGGCAGAATTCATACTCACGTATTTTGCGTCAAACTTTTTTGCAAGCGCCTCCAGTTCATCTCTCTCCTTGTCCTCCACCGCTTCATCTAATGTTTGTGGTTTCTTTTTCTCAGCGGTTTCCTTAAAATGAGAAAACGAGACTGATTTTCCTAAATCCACCAGAACTGGTTTAATCCTCAAGGACTTGTCAGGCAAATTGACTAAAAACTCGAAAAAGCTATTAAAAACCAATTTAACTGAATACTGTAACATACACATATCAGTTGCTGAATTCACAGTTAGATAACTATATATAGGCCTACATATTAAAAATGTAATTTAATTCTAAATGTAAACAACAAGGTAGATGCTTACTTTGACACCACTGCTAACACTTCTGGATCAAAAGAAATTTTCTAAGTAAGTATTTAACTTGTGACTATTTCCCCACAAAATTCAGAAATGTTTTGATTGAAAATTATTAAATACAAACTCAGAGCATTTATATTTTGCAGTATTTCTGTTCTTGCATATTCGCAAACAGTTTTGAAATTTTGCTTATATTGCCTAAAAATTAAATTCAGAAAATACATCAGTGTCAAATAATGCTTGTTTACTTTTGCGCGGATCAAATCCGGGTAGCTAAACTCCGGGCAGCGTTGTTCATCCGACTCGAAGAGATTTAATTCCACTCTTGTTGCAGGATGCGGAGGTGGTGGCGATCCAACCGCTGGCGCCGGTGCAGGTAAACCCTGTTTGACAGGCTGGTCACTGGCATTGGGGACGGTGGGAAGAGGAAAGCGTGCATTGCTTGAGAGTGTGGTGAACTGAATTCTTCTTGGAGCAGCCATTGCTCAGACCGACAGCAATACTACACGATTCTTCCCGAACAGGTGCGCGTTTGGTTGATTAATTATGAACCTGTGAAGCCAATTGAAGTAAGTGTTACTTTCCGTCCTTAAAAGGGACGTGAGCGCACGCAGCGTTTACCCCATGCTCCTGGAGGCCTGCACTTGACAAATCGCACGTTTCAACTGACAAAACCTTTTCAGGTCTGGAGTAACGACGAAGGGAAGTAAATAACGTTTTGGTTGCCGTTATGTTTTGTAGAATAGGCTATTTTTCTTTTTTAGGCGACGCAAAACATCAATAACGTGTTTTGAAAACGAAACTTGACCAAACGCACCTTGGTTTTTGTACTGATTCAAAAACATAGTGAAAATACAAAAATAAACAACCACTTTACACTACATTTGTCGGGTTTTTTTTTTTTTTTTACACTTTTGATAATATGTGCCGACATCAACTACCAAAAATGTACCAACTACCAAAAATGTAACATACGTAAATTATTTAAAACTGAAGAAAGCCACTTTTGTGTTTTGTTTTGTTTTGACCTCACGAGAAACTATCAACCACTTCTACAGATTAAACCGCATATGAAAGTAGGCTAGATGTTAGCCCACAATACAGGTACGAAGTCTTAAAAAAAAAAAGCGCACGTATTACTAATATGTTTTTTGATAATATAACTTTAAAACTTGTGACCTATTATTCTAACTTGTGACCTATTGTTCTATACGTCTCCCCCTGTTTATTTGGTAAACTCTTTACTTTGAAAGATGTAGGCCTGTGGCAAAACATTTTATAACGACGTACTATATAATACCAGATTAAATGTGATGTTGAGGTTTTTTTAAAACGTCGCGTGACGCCATGACGCAACTGCGGCGTAGTGGAAATATACGATAAAACCCTTAGCACAAAATATTTACGACTTAATACATTTTAGAGCGTAGTTATGCTTGCTGGGGCGCTAGCGGGTAGCTATAGCTATCTGTGTGTTTTACAAAATGTCTTCTGGAACCGGTTTGGGAAACTACTGATAGACACCGCATCTGTAGAAAAAGCTAGAAATAAAACATACCACGGATGTTTATCCATGTCATGTAATGGTGAATCGTTGATATGCTGTCTTGTATGGCATGTTCTGATGAATTCTCCAACATCCAGTCTCTTCGAACGCGTTCGTTTCATTCTATCTCCGCGGCCCTCGGTGAATCGCGCAGCCGTTCTCACGACGATAGTCGAATACTCTCCATAAAGCATTCGCTTGAGTTATCATGGCAATGGAGAATTGTCGTTTTCAGAATGCAAAGCGCAAATAGGAGACAGTCGGTTTGTATCTCCAATATGGATTGGTCGATGGTTCACCTTGGCGATCACAAGCCTTTGTGTTCGATGTAGTATTGACGATCAATTATATTATATTATAATATAATACATTTTTACTAGAGAAATTTAATCACTGATATGGACACCCACAACTATTTCCAAAATCACCGTTCACTGCTCTCATTGGACGGACCACTGACTAGTCAGTCTAGTCATCATCATCCTGCGCCTGAATTTTTCATTAGGAGAGGAACATTATTGTACTGTTACATTAATCATGTTGTCTCACGTTTTTACTGTTAAACTGATGTATACTAACAGGTGAGGTTGGAGAACAATAGCATACTAATAGACTGTTACTGCTGAGTTTATGAAATCCTCCTTTTCTCAATTGCCATATCTCCATTATAAATCTCGTAACCAACACGGCATCATGTAATGCTCTTAACCTAACATTTAAGCCTAATTGTACGCTACTTGTAGCCTATTTATATAATGGCTGCAGTGCTATCGTGCAAAAGCAACACAGTGGCGCTGGCCATGGTACTGAATGGATATTATCAGTTTATGTAGGCCACTGAAGTTAAGATATTCACCACTAAATACTTCCAGATAAGACTGCTAAATACATGCACTGCAAGTATAAGGATATGCACTGCAATATAAACTGTATTTATATGTAGTGTTTGAAGTGGTTATGGTCTAAGATGCTGTTTCACTCAAAGAGAAGTAGCTGTCTCTCTATCTTTAAATATTCTAATTTTACGATTTGAAGAATATGAAAACGAATTGTTGAATAAAGTCGATCTTTTTTTTTTCTTTTGCACACAAAAAGTATTCTCGTAGCGTCGTATAATTGCGGATGAACCACTGATGTCACATGGATTATTTTACAGATCTCCTTGCCACGTTTCTGGACTTGAGAACATTTCAGTTGCGTTGCTGTCTATGCAGGGTCAGACAGCTCTCAGATTCCATCAAAAATATCTTAATTTGTGTTCTGAAAGATGAACGAAGGTCTTACGGGTTTGAAACGGAATGAGGGTGAGTAATTAATGACAGAATTTTCATTTTTGGGTGAACTAACCCTTTAATTAAGAAAACGCTTTTAGTTTCAAGCCTCTGCTGTTTGGTTGTGAAGGTGACCAGTAGATGGCAGCAGATTTCTTAAAGCCGAATGGAATTGGTTGTTCAACTGCTAATTTGGGCTGTGGGTGTCAGAATACATACAGATAAAGTCTGTGAAAATTACTTGATCATTACCAGATAAAATTGAGTACTTTTAAATGGTTGTAATTGTTTTTTTTTTTAGGATAATTCAAAAACAGTGACTTTTAAAGAGAAACTGACATATTGACAGGTTCTGAATTCCAAATAATAAAGATCATCTGAACCTGAGGTCATGCTTTGCAACAGCCAATGACAGAAATGTGTGGAGACACTTTCTGCATCTTAATAAGGATTTCTGTGGAAGTGTTTTGCTTAATATAGTGCAATAGTTCTCAATTCTGGTCCAGGACTGCATATTTTGCACTTCTCAAACCCTTTTTGTTGAGGGGAGAAACTTTTGTTGTGGTTGCACACCTGATTCATCATCACCACCAACCAGTGTCTGTCTCTCTAATATACTATGATATGAATGATAGACAAGATCGGTTTAAAGCGTCAAGTCTTTTCACGCAGATTGAACATGCATCAGGAAACACTGGCAATAAAGGCAGGCCATTTTATCGACTTTATAACATTGTTGTTCGGTCTGCTTTTCGTTTCCTCCAGTGGAGATTTCTAAGCCTTCTCTTTAGCTACATTAAGATTCACCTCACCTTCTTCTCTACGGGCGCTCACCGTGGAACGAGCCTCTTATGAATCGAATTTGACAGTCACAAAGGCGTCATAATTGCAGTCTTGTCTCATTCCATTCCATGTTAACATATCACAAAACTTATTCAAACGTAATTCGGGACGCATATGCTTTCGCGCTCTCTCTCTCTCTCTCTAGCAATTATAAATGAATTTCACGGTGTAGGCTTTTAATGCTAATAAGATCCCCCTCCCCGCTGGCTTGCGAACGAACAGGCAGTCTCTCTGACAAACAGGGCGCGAAAACCCGTGGTGTGCGAGAGAGACATGAATGGCCTCAGAGAGAGACAGAGAGGACACAGGATCAGATTGCATCTCTTTTGTTTAACCAGACTCCTGTTTCAATGAGCTAATGGAGCGGAAGAGATTGGCGCCCCACGGCTTGAGAAGGCCGACAGAAGCGCCGAATTAAAAAAGGTGTCAATAAATGTGTGAAAGACAATGAGCTAAAATACACACGCTTTATAGGGAGGACAAAGAGGGACAGATGGAAAGTGAGGAGGGGGTTCCGACCAGTGACAGGACCCCTCAGTGTTTCATCAGAGCGCAGAGAGAGTTACAATATTGTCCCGGGATGATTTGAAGGCGCTCTGGGACTCAGGTCCCCAAAGTGAATAATTTAGTCCTTTTATTAACTTGAGCAAACATGAGCTGTTTTTAATTAACCAGTTAGATCGGAGCACGACGGCCAAATGCATCCACCAGTGGGTGGTTCAAGAAAAAGCTTAATGTAAAACAAGTTTGACTTTTCGGAAAAGAATTTGCTTCAACAAGTTTTGGGCAAGATACTTATTCTTATGCCACGTTTTAGCATGATAAATGTGTGCCGTATTATCATATGGTATCATTGCTATAAAGTCTATCAACGATATCATCATAATTTACTGTATAGGCCGATCTAACGTTTAGGGTGGATGACTCGGATCACCTCTAGGAAGCGCTGTGACTACCACGAGAGTCCTCCGCAAGTATAGCCTAATTAAGCAAAAATGTATGTAGGCCCTATGTATTTAATTGATAGGCTCATCTAATTATTCTGTCGCACAATTTACGCCTCCTTTAATTTGCTTAACTGCGTACAACGTCACTGAGAAACATCTTTTTGTACTGAGCAAATTTTGTTGGAGAACAAATGATTGAAAAATAAAGTTTTTTGTACAATATGTATATAAAGTTGACTGAAGATATGCTTTTGTATATCCTTCATTTAACCCAGCGAGGCTGAGCGAGATTTGGTTCACTAAAAAAAGATTTTTCAAAGTTAAATAAAAGAAAGATTATTAGAGAAAAAAAAATCAGTCTTTCTTCTTCAACATTTCACGTTTAATTAAATGTTACCTGCCGTTTCTTTGTGATTCTTTGTGAAATTTACTGGCAACTTTTCCCACTGTAGCCTATTATAAAGTTTGGACATAATAAATCTGTAAAAAGTTTAGGTCTGAGAACCTCTAGTAATGAGCTGATGCTATGATATAAATAAGGTGTCTTAAATAAAGAAGAACCTCAAATGTTCAGTTCTGGGGTAGGCTACTCATGGATTAGAAGACTGTTTTGTTCTACAGTGTTTTTGGAGGAGGCCAAGACAACAAGCACTTCTGGACGACAAGGGGAGGCCAACGAAGTCAATTCATTAAGCAGCAGAGTTAACCTGCCTCGCCTTAATTAAAACATCTTCGCTAGTTTACAGTGTGGATACTGGGGCGTCTCTGGGGTTTTGGGTTTCCTGCGCGCAGCAGATGGTCGCGCCGGCCGAAAATAATAGCTGACGCTCCTCCTCCCATGCAACCGTGAGCCCGCGAGCCACCGGGGGATTAGAGCAACGTGGATAACAAAGAGATATTAACTATTCAGGGCCCTCACGAAAGACCGCGGTTAGTGCACATCAAGACCCTGATTGATATCCAGGCTATGGCACGAGTCACGTGACATGTAGGAGATTTGTTTATGTAGAGAGCGCGAGAGATGGGTGATCCCGAGTTGTCTAAGATCTGTTTGGAATAGTCTACATCGTTATGTCTCCCAGCAATTCTTGTCACCATCAATAAGCCTTACTGACACATTAAAACATTTTAAGAGGGAAGTTTATCATTTAACCCTTTATAACATTTTTTTAGGCTATTAATTCTTTAAAAATGAGTTTTTGTAACCAACTTACAAAAAAGACATTATGTTGTCATGTAAGAGAGCACTCCTTTAAAACCCCATGACGGTGACTTCCTTTTCTTTCTTCCTTTTTTAATGTTCAGGTCAAGAAAGAAATTTAAAGAAAACAAAAAAATGCATGGTATTTGTTTAAAAAGTAGTTTATATAAAAACATTTTTTTGAAACTTTTTGAAAATTATTAGGATATTAAATCATTTTACATTCCTTGATTCTTTGTAATAAATGCTGTAAACGTTTTTGAAAAATGTATGAAACCAACGAGGACACAAAATACAGTTCTATGAACTTGCACGTGTTTTAAAATCTGTTGTTTATTCATATATATATGTGTGTGTGTGTGTGTGTGTGTACTTGTTTATGCTACATTGTGGGGTCCAAATGTCCCCACAAGGATAGTAAAACTTGAAATTTTTGTGGGGAAAAAATGATTAAAAATAGTAAATGATGTTTATCTAACAATGCAAACAGGTTTTCTGTAAGGGGTAGGTTTAGGGTTGGGTTAGGGGATAGAAAATATCGTTTGGTCAGTATAAAAGTAATAAATGTCTATGGAAAGTCCCCACAATTCACAGAAACAAACGTGCGTGTGTGTGTGTGTCTTTTTGGTTGTCTTGGACATCCTTATTTGTCACTGATCCTAGTCTTGCGTTTTGACACCCTGACACTTTCCAGTAGCCTACATTAAGCTAGCCTTTATAAAATCACAAGACGCTAGGTGGCGATAAAGGAATGGTTTCTTTTTCCACATGACAGCTGAAGTTTTTGACAGCTGTGATACCTGTGTGCTTGATCATCAATGAAGTCGTGTCACAGGTCTTTTTCCAAACTTTTCATGGAGATGGATGGAATAAATATGCTTTTAGTACGAACGCGAGCGCATGGGCACAAAGACGCACAGGAGCGCACACTCCCATGTGCAAGTGCTACATTAATGTGTCCTTCAGTTTCAAAGTGATTAAGGGGGGAAAATAGTGGACTGTAAAAATATGTAAATTACTCTCTCAAAGGCTCCGAAAAATTGGCATCATCGCCATTGCTCAAATGATATCCTTACTATATTTTGAAAATGTTAATCTGTTCAGTGGATTTCCCTGGGGAGGCAAGTAAATTAGTTCTGTTTCCGTGCATACCAGCGCGAGGCAACGCGAAGTGACAAGCACCTTCGATTCGCTGATTACAATTAGACAATCCCTGCTCGGGGTCCGTCAAGCATTGGTAATTTTTGGCATATTAAGCACGTTTTAGCAAAGGTGATAAGTCAGTTTTAATTGAAATGAAATTATTACTCTAATAGAAGTTTGAGTTATTGTTATTAAAAGGATTCCATTTTGCCCTACCTCATAAATGCAGACCAAGGTAAGATTTCTGAAGGGCATCGTAGGTTAAGGCTGAATAAGGTAATTTGAAGGGGAACTACGTTTTTCTCTCTCTCTCTCTCAATCAGGAATGCAGTGAGTTAAAACTCGGAATCAATCGCTTTCTGCTTTCTCTGCAGTCAGCCCAACAATTGCAGATAATTAGTGCGCGGGAAAGTTTTAATTGCATGATTAGCTGAGTGGGATTAGAAGGAAATCTTCCTGGTGGGATAGCCTAGTTTCCTACTAAAACACCAAACTCTGCTTGAGTGAAACACAAACACAGAAAGGAAAATCATTTTACACTTTAATTGGTTCCGTTTGTGGATCAAATGACTTTCAACAATTTACGTTTCACACTCTTAATTATCTGTACATCGACTAATGTGCAGCTCAGTTTTGATAGCTACAAATTAATTCACATTAAGTTAATTTAATAATTAAGGCCTTCAAAAGTAGTACATTGATTTTTAATTAAAATGTTTTATTCGAGCCTAATGGTTATTTATGAGTATCGTTTAAAAATACCTTGTTTCAAGCTTCAGGGTGCTGAGAGTTTATGAACAGCCCAAACCTTTTCATCTTTCTGGCTGAACTTTGTATTGAATTTAACAGGTTAACTACATAAACATGTCGGATCCTTTTAACTTATTTAAATGGATTTTATTCATACGTGTACATTTGTAAGTCGCTTTGGATAAAAGCGTCTGCTAATTGTCTAAATGTAAATGCGTAAATATGAAAGTATTGTATAGCCTACTCTGACTACAGATGAAGTGTTCTTAATGCAGTATATGCAGAATGGATAGATCATATAAACATGCGAATGAAATCTTCAGGAAAAACATTCAAGTGCGTTGCGTTTAATTTTGACACGTGTTGATTCTATATAGGCTACAGGTTTGTTTTTACTTTATTTTTTATATAAAATCGCCGTAAGATATAGGCCTACATATAGCGAAAATGTGATAAAAGTGGAAACACACTGAACCCTGGCCCTTGTGTGGCTTGCGTACGTGTTATTATCAAGTTAATTAAAGCCCGCACATCTGACACACTCACTCTGCCGGATTAAAAACAACGGGCGCCTTGCAACGCTTCGCAGGGGCCGCATGTCAAGGGTTGTCTACCCAGGAGCCGCGTGCGTCTAGCGGATACGGCTTGCTCAGAACTGGAGGGGTGCCCTTTCAAGAAGCGGTTTTCAAAAAGCAAACGACAAGAATCCAATTATTGAATTTAGATGTCTGGGGAGGGGCAGAATGAAACGATTTCCATAATTCCTGTATGCGAAGTGATGAAATGTTTGGGGATAAAGAGTGGAGGAGAGAGATACAAACCAAGTAGCATCAAACGCGCGCTCACGCAGGGAATGTGTGCTTTGAAAACGACTAGCGCTTGTAGAGAACCCTTTTTTTTTCAGCCAACAGACTGCGGGGTCAAGTGACGAACGGATTATATGCTTCTTCTTAATAATATTAATTAAACAATTTGCATGCTAATAAGGTAACAATTATCGTGCCTCTCTGTTGAAAGATTTAGGTTACTACTACACGCCATCCGGGTGCTGCTGAGGGTCAGCGCAAGCGAGCGAGTGGTGAGAAATTTCAACTCAAATTAACATTCTGGCAGCTGGAGAAATTGGATAAATAAAGTGGAATTAATTCTCGGTAATGGAGGAGGAGAGCAGGGAGAGGGAAAGACCCGTGTACTTACTTTATACATGAACAGGATTGATTACCATCCTGTATTCAGAACCATCTCTCTCTCTCTCTCTCGCTCACACACCACACACTTTCCAAATCTAAAAAAAAAAGTGGACATGTGCTGGACAGCGTTTACATTTACCATTTATAGAGGCAGGAGACCTTCATTTTACATAAAAACTGAAATGTTTGCAATCATTACAAAATCACAGTCGGATAAAAGAAGATATATTTATTTGAGTTTACATTTTATATTGTTCTGTAGGCTACACCGTATACACTAACGTGTGTGCCCAATAATTCACATACATTCTCATATGAAATATTGTCCTTTACATTTAAAAGTCAATGTTTTAGCCATTTATTCTTTTAAATGTGAATAATTTTATTTTATTGATTAATGTGACCCTCTCACATCACAGCTCCCTTTTTTTAGATACAAATGATCAGTGGAAAAAAAGCATAATTGATGATTTGCACGAATTGGCTTAAACATTTCAGTGATGTCAGTTTTTTTTTTTTTTTAACTCAGGGGCCCAATAATCTAAAAGCCCTATACTGAAGTAACCTACGTTTGTTTTCATATAGCTTCCCTCCTCACAGATATTCTGTCAGACTCACTTTTGTTTCCACCTTCAGATATTTTTTCATAACACCTGCCAAGATCATGGCCACAGTAATCAGAGCTGTGGAAATTAGTTGAAACGATGCGAAGCGCGCTGGCGTGTAGATATTAGAAAGGCTGAGGTGCTTGTAGTTTGAAATTCATCTTGACAGCTCGCAACAGGGTGGGTGATGCATGCATGCTTCGTCCGTTCTAGGATCACTCTATTCAGGGCACGATGCCTCCGCGTAATAGGAGAACATCATTGCACGTATTCGCCAGACGTTCCTTGAAAAGTAGCCATCAGATACGGGGTACTTGACGTTTTCGGTTGCTAGTATGTGTTATTCTGCTTTTATAGAACTAATGTGACGTTCAGAGCAGAACAATTAGCTATTGGAACAGAATCATTGTGTGTTTATGTAGCGGCTGTTTAGAATTTAGTCGGGAATCAGTCAATTTGCCGGTTTCGCCTCCTCCCTCTCGCCTAGTTGTGATGTCTCATGTAGTGTTGTGACAGCGCTGGTATTGTTTATTGAGGTGGATGTCAGGTATAATTAGCAATCGATATGGAAAACGTTTGTGTCGTGGCTCTGACGTCACCGACGATTAACGTTCCTTATTGGTCGCGAATTCCCCTCGCGCGAGAGCTAGTTGTTTGGACAAGAGGAGAGTTGATGTTGACAAAGTAGGAGAGAGCAAAAACCTCGCGCGCCTGCCTCGGTCTCATTCCTAAATCGGGAGCGCAAAGCATGTCAACGCCGTACGTCCCTTCACGGCTGCTGCATGTGCTCTGAGGGAAGAGTTGGAGTTCGTTTTGGCCAGACAAACGCTTCCCTGATTCCGGAGATGCAATGATGGATAGCCGGATCCTCGAGCATCCTCATGCCCAGTTTGGAGGCTCTTTGGGAGGCATGGTTGGATTGGGTTTCCCCTATCACCTCGGTCACCATCATGTTTACGATATCTCCGGACACCAGCTACAGTCGGCGGCCGCTGTACCTTTTTCTATAGACGGATTACTTAACGGATCATGCTCGGCGTCTGTTGCAAACTCCAACCCATTGCTCGGATCTGGTTGTGGTGTAAACGTGGATAGTCAGTATAAACTCAGCGGTAAGTGAATGGTTATCCGCTTCATCCATTCCATGCAGAATATAGCAGGCTATACAGTTTGTCAATAGTTTTAGGAAAATATTTACACGTGGCCTCTCGTCAAAAAAATATAAAATGCTTTTTTTTTTATCCTATAGCTAAATCGCACACTTTATAAATAGCTTTGTTTCACTTTTATGAGTTCAAGTAAACTGGAAAGTAAGACGATTTTACTTGGACAGATAATACACTGATTATAACGAAATGTCATATTCTTCTCATGATAACCACAGATTATTTTCGTGTGTTTAAATCCGTTTGATTTATGTGTAAATTCTATTTGCAATTCTGGTCTTTGTAAATAAGCATATAAGGATGATTAAATAGCAACTTCATAATACTGTGAAATTAAATGCGACATTAAACAATAATCCCATTGTATTTTAAGAATCATATTATTAGCATTCAAAAAGATATCGTGACCTATATTTTTAAAAGTAGGCTACACTTGACGGGTTAATTAGTTATGCCAGTACATCAGGCACTGCACTTGTGTGACATTTTATTGTAGTATTTTATTTGACAACCATTGGGTTGTTGTAAAATTGTAATGTTTTAAATAATTAATGTCAACAAAATTTTATGTATACAGCTCCAAGTAGAAATGCTGGAGTGTGTATGTGCATGTTCATGTTTGCATGCGCGTGTTCTGACAGACTGTGTGGTCCTAGATGCCGGAGACCCTGACAAGGAAAGCCCTGGCTGTAAACGGAGGCGAACGCGTACAAATTTTACGGGCTGGCAGCTGGAGGAACTAGAAAAAGCGTTCAACGAAAGCCATTATCCGGACGTGTTCATGCGCGAGGCTCTCGCGCTACGTCTAGACCTTGTTGAGTCACGTGTTCAGGTAAATGATGGTTTGTTTTGTCATAACAAAATCTTTAATTGACCTTTATTATAATGGCCTATTTATTATTAATCAGACACAGTATTACAAATAGCCACGCTTTATGTATCATACTTTATTTTTTTAGCGTTAGCTTTATGTTTTTGAAAATGTAATATTTTAAATGCTAAAAATTTAAATAGGCCTAGTTATTTTTTTTCCAAATGCATGACAACAGGGTAGACATTTTAAAATAATGGTAAGGTCTACATGTTAAATGTTCAACCAAAAATGAATCTGCGAAAGCATTAATCGATCATATAACAGACTGATTTGCATAACAATTTATTAATGCTGACTGATCATTAGCAGTAAATGCATGTCAATTCTAAAGCAGATTATTATAAATAATTTCATTCTGGTAAAATGCTGACTGATGTTTAAAAACTATAGCCTACTAATATCATGTTTTATTGCCTACTATATTAAAACACCCTTATTCACATTATACAATTACTTGTGATCAGTTTGACCAATTCTTACTAAATGTAAATAGGCCAGTGGGTTGTAAATTATACTGTGTAAGCGTTGGACGTGCAGCCTTTGTCTTCATGTTCTTTTTTTGTAGAAACTCGACGCTGGATGAGAAGCAGTCTTGTTTGGGGAGTTAAAAGCTTAGCTTTCTGTTATTCTTATTTCCTAAGGAAGATTAGCCTGCGTTATCGTTAGGCTTGTGTGCTCACAGATTTGAACGACATTAACATTTTATGTGTATACACAGCTATTGTCATGTATAGCATCGATGTCTCTATGTTAGTATGCGTCTTAGCCTGCTGGTGGATGCTAACGCTCGTGTTATCAGCGCTGAACAGACGGCAGTCGCCATGTGAGGGGCCTGAGTGTGAGGTGCGAGCCTGCTGCTCTCTGCCTCTTCTGGGCCAAATCTGTCCTAGCGCTTATACGCGCCTAAATTAACTTTAGGGGAACAGGCCCAAATTAGCCACGCAAGAACCAGGCTTAATTGAAAGACCGAGAGTGGGCCATTACATTGAATCAATTGACAATTAAGACAAGCGCATCTGTGGCTGTGGGCTTTATGAAATATGCTTTGATGAAAACATTTTCCCTGTCCAAGTCGTGGCATATTATTGGAGAACCTTGGATGTATATCAAATAGAAACACAAGACGTTTCAGAAACCTAGCATCTTGTCAGACTGTCAGACCTTTCTTTCTATGAGAAATCGGCTATTGCTGTTTTATTTAATTGAATAAATGCATACAATTAAATATAAAGACACCATTCTGTTATTTGTGATTACATGATAATATTGTGACAAAGATTCGACGTATTTATAGATTTCAGGTGCATTTATTCAAGCATTTGTTTAAAATTGTCATTATAATTTTGCCAATCGATGTTCTTTAGCCTACATGAGTCTGATATATGCCTACCTGCGGTTACACTTAAGGTGTACATTTAAGTACTGAATAATATTGGCGAACGCGTACAAATTTTACGGGCTGGCAGCTGGAGGAACTAGAAAAAGCGTTCAACGAAAGCCATTATCCGGACGTGTTCATGCGCGAGGCTCTCGCGCTACGTCTAGACCTTGTTGAGTCACGTGTTCAGGTAAATGATGGTTTGTTTTGTCATAACAAAATCTTTAATTGACCTTTATTATAATGGCCTATTTATTATTAATCAGACACAGTATTACAAATAGCCACGCTTTATGTATCATACTTTATTTTTTTAGCGTTAGCTTTATGTTTTTGAAAATGTAATATTTTAAATGCTAAAAATTTAAATAGGCCTAGTTATTTTTTTTCCAAATGCATGACAACAGGGTAGACATTTTAAAATAATGGTAAGGTCTACATGTTAAATGTTCAACCAAAAATGAATCTGCGAAAGCATTAATCGATCATATAACAGACTGATTTGCATAACAATTTATTAATGCTGACTGATCATTAGCAGTAAATGCATGTCAATTCTAAAGCAGATTATTATAAATAATTTCATTCTGGTAAAATGCTGACTGATGTTTAAAAACTATAGCCTACTAATATCATGTTTTATTGCCTACTATATTAAAACACCCTTATTCACATTATACAATTACTTGTGATCAGTTTGACCAATTCTTACTAAATGTAAATAGGCCAGTGGGTTGTAAATTATACTGTGTAAGCGTTGGACGTGCAGCCTTTGTCTTCATGTTCTTTTTTTGTAGAAACTCGACGCTGGATGAGAAGCAGTCTTGTTTGGGGAGTTAAAAGCTTAGCTTTCTGTTATTCTTATTTCCTAAGGAAGATTAGCCTGCGTTATCGTTAGGCTTGTGTGCTCACAGATTTGAACGACATTAACATTTTATGTGTATACACAGCTATTGTCATGTATAGCATCGATGTCTCTATGTTAGTATGCGTCTTAGCCTGCTGGTGGATGCTAACGCTCGTGTTATCAGCGCTGAACAGACGGCAGTCGCCATGTGAGGGGCCTGAGTGTGAGGTGCGAGCCTGCTGCTCTCTGCCTCTTCTGGGCCAAATCTGTCCTAGCGCTTATACGCGCCTAAATTAACTTTAGGGGAACAGGCCCAAATTAGCCACGCAAGAACCAGGCTTAATTGAAAGACCGAGAGTGGGCCATTACATTGAATCAATTGACAATTAAGACAAGCGCATCTGTGGCTGTGGGCTTTATGAAATATGCTTTGATGAAAACATTTTCCCTGTCCAAGTCGTGGCATATTATTGGAGAACCTTGGATGTATATCAAATAGAAACACAAGACGTTTCAGAAACCTAGCATCTTGTCAGACTGTCAGACCTTTCTTTCTATGAGAAATCGGCTATTGCTGTTTTATTTAATTGAATAAATGCATACAATTAAATATAAAGACACCATTCTGTTATTTGTGATTACATGATAATATTGTGACAAAGATTCGACGTATTTATAGATTTCAGGTGCATTTATTCAAGCATTTGTTTAAAATTGTCATTATAATTTTGCCAATCGATGTTCTTTAGCCTACATGAGTCTGATATATGCCTACCTGCGGTTACACTTAAGGTGTACATTTAAGTACTGAATAATATTAATTAACTACATGTACTTACTATATGGTTAGGGATAGGATCAGGGTTTAGCTTAGGGTTACTTGCATGTAATTATGCATAATTTATTGTTATTATCATGGGCTAGTAATTACATGTAACGTGTAACAAGGACACCTTAAAATAAAGTGTTACCCTATCTGCTTATGAAACGGAGTAAAGAATTCACAACCTTTTCTGTTTAGGTGTGGTTTCAAAACCGGCGAGCTAAATGGCGCAAAAAGGAGAACACGAAGAAAGGGCCCGGTCGACCGGCTCACAACTCTCACCCCACGACCTGCAGCGGCGAACCAATGGACCCAGAGGAGATCGCACGACGGGACTTGGAGCGCTTGGAAAAGAGGAAGCGAAAACAGGAACGCAAGCTGCTGAAATCTCAGAACAAGCTCTTAGCAGGTGAGCTCTTCCACACACCCGGATCTGACAGCGACAGTGGAGTATCGCAGAGCACCGATGGCGAGTCCACTCCGCACACCGGGCCTCAGCCTAGCGCGCACCGACAGCAAACAGAACATATGTGTGTCCAACATCCACTCCACCAAAGAGTCGGTACAGTCAACGACACAGCGGAGCCCATGGACTCCACGCGGAACTCTGCACTGTGCGCCTCGAACGGCATCACACGCGGCTCCGCGCTCCAGAAACTCAACCCATTTAGTGTGGAGAGTTTACTAGCCGACTCAAGTCCCAGGAGAAAAACTATCCTGGATTTCTCTCAGTTACCGCCGCAGCGACCACTGGTCGGTAAAGGCCATTTCCTCCTGTATCCCATTACCCAGCCGCTGGGTTTCATTGTGCCACAGACAGCGATGAAACCGAGTCAGGATTCAGGAAACTCGGGGCACAACTGTTCCACGACAGACACCTCAAACCAGAAAAATATCAGTCACTTGTGCAAAGACACCGGTGCCACAAACGACGAGCTGCAAAGAGAAAGCAAGAACTCTTCCATGCAAACTTCAAACACGAGCTCAGAGAAATGTTATGCAGAATCGAATTCGCCACAAAAGGAGTTTGAAAACGACTCAGAGTCCACAGTCACAAACTCTAGCCAGAAAGCAAGCATCTCTCCTAACCTGTCTGAATATTCCGACACGAAAACCCGCAGTTCTGCTGACACAAATACAGATGGAGAGGATGTTGACATGGACTGAAATGTAAATAGGCCAGAAGCCGTGGCGCCAAGTGACTTGTCACAATCCCAAAGCTGATAACCATACGTTTTTGTATACAAGACTGTTTGAATTTCATTTTTTTTTATACTTTTCGAAAGCTGATATTCTTGATTCAGGTGAACTGTCGGCTTAAAATGTCTGTTCCAATACTCTGCGAACTTGAAGGAAACAAGTTTGCTATGAGCAGCAGGCAAGAACAACACATCCTCAAACGTTGTATAAATGATAAAGTATCGAAAATATTTATATATGTAACATTTTGATAAGTAATAATAAGAAAAAGAATAAAATATTGTGAAAGAAAATACCTTGTATTGCTACCTCAGTGCTTACAGTTAGCATGTCTATTTTGTTTATCGCTTTGAGAGGCTGCTGTACAGCAGGCTTATGTTTATTGCTTTAACAAATTCATTCATTCAAAACCTCCAGTTAAAATGAGGTCTCACGCCGCGGGCGGTAGGACCCGGTCAGCTCCTGTGGAGTTTTGATATGAAAGTAATTATTTTCCCGGTGGCGGCTGGGAGGATAGGCTACGTTTTTTTTCTGTTAGCCTGAAGGGTTATTATACATTACCGATTCCTGCGATATGAAATCACATAAACTTCCAACAATAATAGAATTAGCATGAAAGGCTGGCGAGTCAGATTGAAATGGGGAAATAATAGCCCAGGCAGCTGCGAGCGTACGTGTGAGGATGTGTGTGTGTGTGTGTGTGTGTTTGTGCACGAGGCAAGCCTGGGTGATTCGCTGGGTGGAATTTTCATGAGGCGCACGGGCCTGTCAGGGCACGCGTAGGCGGCAATATTAAGATAGATGTTCGATGATATCCCTCATTGTTCTGTCGCGTACATTGATGTTCCTGCCTTATCGGCCTATTGATCATTTGTCGCTCTATAAAAGAGCAGCCCCCTCTCTCTCGTTCTCACACACACACAACTGTCTCTCTCGCTCTCGCTTTCTCTCTCTCTCCACACAGACACACTAGAACCAATTGAATCTAATAATGTTACCTACAGGGTCAAAAACTCATGGCACACTGAAGCATTTGCGCTGGAAAATATTAGCGGGGCATAAGTGAATGAATAAATAGGCTATGGTGATCGGAATGAAAGAGGGATGTCTAAGGAAAGACGCACCCAGCATGGGTCTGCAATGGATTTTAACTAGCCTATACTTCTTAAAGCAAAACCTTTAATTATCACATTTCCTAAAAGATTTTCTCAACACAGTTTAGATTCTGTACAAGTGGGCAGTATTATACAAGCGTAAAACCGCCACCCTTCGGTCATCTTCATTGCGCGCCTGTATTTGCAAATAAATGAAAAGTAAACGGCGAGCTTTACCCCACGAAAGACATCTTCCAGCCTTAATAACATTTACATAATTTCTTATTTCGGGTTACTGCTATTTGCACTGCATGAGACCTAGCTTATAGGAAAAATAATGAGAAAAGGGATCTTCTCTGGGGGGATGTGCTACTTCAGCGAGGAGAAACATAAATGTTTTAGTGTAGTTATGAGTGTAGGAAGAAATGAGCGTATAGCCTATATTTACAGTGGCATATTTTCTATGAGTTGATCGTGAAGGTCTGACAATCCCTCATTACAATGCACAGCCACTCACTGGGAATCCAGCAAGCACTAGTAGGCATAATTTATTAAGACAAACAGTGAATTGATTTATACTAAATTAATTGATGATACCACGGGCTCTCTTCAGGTCTGGTCAGGCCCCCAGTGCTGTAATCTAGTTTTGTGCACGTTATAAACTCGGTTTATAGATTCAGGGAGTAAAAAGTTTTCACTTTGAGCCCTAGACTCATTATAAACGAAGGGAGGAGTGTAAATTGTTTTTACGCTATTATCTGTCCGTAAGCCGCAATTTCTCTTGCTAATTACGAAGGTGTTGCTTCTCACCGACAGCCGGCTGCTGATTTTCAATTTAACTGATCATCATACATTCATTTCTCCGCATGATAAATCTACAAGGCCGCTTTGCCCTGGGTACTGAGTGGAGAGGGGGTGGAGGAGAGCGTGTGGCTGTCAGGGCGAGTTAATGGGGGAAGTGTATGCGCCAATGAGTGCGGATCAGGCAGCTAATTTACCACCTCCCGTAGCCTTCTATCTCCGTATCTCATTTCCTCTTTTCTCCCGGGAGGGATTGCCACCCTAGAGCCGCCTGCACAGACAACGGACAACGGGGTTGTCTTTTTAAAATCCACCCATTAAAACCTTAAAGTGGATGATGGCCCACAACATTGTGTTTTGAAACTAGGATATCAAGTTTCATTAATGCTGGTTGAGTTTCTCATTTAATTGCATGTCACCATTTTATTTAAAAGAAAAACCTTTGCACAGTTCATTATCAACGTCAATTCCGCTCTTGCTTTCTTTGGACAGACTGCAGCGTTTACACTGCAAAGGCGGCAAAGAAGCTGTATGTAAGGCAGCATAGTTGACACATAACATGTCTATGTTATGATTTTCTAAACATCTTGATTTTTTGTTAATATTTATGTTAATGTTTAAGAGAAACACTTAAGAGAGTGTATATGTGGTCAGTTATTCATCGGCCATTTACCTTCAAGAGTTAGCCTAATTCTAGTCCTGCAATGTCACACATTTTATTTTTTAATTTATTTTTTAAGTACATAAAGTACAAATATTCCACAGAATTAAACATTAAAAAATTAATGTCAATTATACCATTAAAACGCGCATTAACACAGACTGTTTAACGATGCACAGAGGCAGCATAAGACATAACTGCAGAAATAAAGTTATGAAAAGTATTATTTAAATATGAAATCATGAAACTAGAAACGATGACAACATGAAATTATAGAAATATGAAACCACAAATGTTACATAATTATAATAATGACAGCTACAAACTTTAAAAACTAATTACGCATCCGTTACACAGAGTCGAGTACAGAGTCGCCTTTATAGGGCTCAAAGCTGGCATATGTGGCATCATATTTACACTGAATTTGGAGCAAACACAAAACCTGCTCAGCTCACCCTTACTTTTGGTTTTCCCCTGAAATAACTGTGGTATGACAATATGTAATAAATGAATAAATAATGTTACTACTTATAGATTTACCGTTCGATACTGATCATTAGCTACTAAAAGTGCTGGAGCGTTGTACGGTTACATGTTAATGCATCTGAAACGTTCTTAATGTAACAGGGAGTTGCCTGTTTAATGTACTTTGTAAGACCCACAACAATTTGTTTTGAGATCCTTTGATTGGGGGTGGGCCTGTGATGGTACACCGCTTGAGGGAGTAGCGCACAATTTCCTCGGTCGTGTCTTTAGGCCTTGGTAATTTGGTAGATAAATCAAGCACGTTTTGGTCTCAGGTTTAGCCGTTCAAGCTCGGTGATTGATTCGGGACCCGCGGTACTACAGGGTCACTGACAGTCTGGATAAATCAGACCAGTTCAGCGGTCGACTAATGAGACCAGATTATTTCAACAGCCTGAAACGAGCGTGAAAAATAAGATGTACCTCATCCCGAGGTGTCAAATCGATTCAACATCACTGTGCAAATACACAGGCTTACACACATTTGCGCACGGATGGGTCCTCATTGTTTAATTGGACCTAAAGCACAGGTAGGCTATCATATTAAATTGTCACAATTCATCTATAGCCTGGCGCTCAATGCGCAACAGAAGAATGTTTCACTTAATATTAGTATATATTGAGGTAGCCTAAAGGCCTAGGTTTTGAACATGCCCTTCATAGATGGTTGACTAATGCGAATTAACATTAAGAGTAGCTAAGAGAGGTGTGTCAGAGAAGCTCATTTTTGTCTGTTCAAGATGAAATTATTGAGATTACCCTTCTGAAGCGCTTCATGCATCTGCCAAGTTAAAAAAACAAATAAAAAAGGATTGATACGAATAAAATCTATAATACAAACAAATCAAGCACACAGAGTGGAAATAGCCTAGCTATATGGTTATTTAAATAAAATAAATAAATGTAAAACTAGCTTAGGTTTTACATTAAACCGCCCACTCCATATTACACATAAAAAAAAAAGCATTTTCTTATAATTTTTTTGTAACCAAAAGAAGTATCATTGCTTAACTTTGCGAACAGAAATCGCGTTCCTCTGAAGTGGTAACCGTAGCAACAGTACACCGCACTTCCAGTATCGAACGTTACATAGGCACACGTTACATTTTCACACGCCTAAAACAAAAACATCATATAAAAACCCTGATAAAGATAAGAAAAGAGTGACAAAAGACAGTAGTAGCCTCCATTGTGAGCGAGACGAAACTCGACAAATTGAGTCAAGACGACTGAAATAGCCTAATTCATAATAGAAACAGAATAGAAACTTCTTCAAAACAGATTATCCAAATTCCAATTAAAAGACATGATATTCCCATAGGCTACAGTATGTAACGCCCCCACCAGTTTTCTTCTCCTCATAAATTAATCCCATTTAATAACTGTAATCAAACCAGTGTATATCAAATTTAATATGTTTAAAAACGTAAGTCGTTATTTAGCTGTACTTCTTTAAATTGACCCCCCCGCCTTTTGTGTGGGGCATGTTGGTGTTGGTAACGATCTCACACCCGCGATTCTGATTCTCCAGCCTTATTCTGTTATTATCACTTGACCAAATGTGTTTCATTAAAGCTTCTCCAATTTTAAGAATTACTCCCAGAGAGATGGTCACACACGGTTAACCCTGTATGTACCACACACACACACTCTCTCTCTTAAATAAATGTAAACTATACGTGAAGTGACCAGTGGAATCCAAAACATGGATTTAAAATGTCAAAAAAGATAGTGAACCAGTCATCTGTAAACTTGTTGAGGTGTTGGCACATAAGGCATGGGGAGAAGTAGCAGATTGGCACACACTGAGGCTGGGCTATCTTTATTTTGTGCCAGGGGAGTGCCAGGGCAGAGCAGTTGGGCCCAGTCTTACACACACATGCCCACTATACCCCTGCATGGTCTGGCATCTATCACCAGGAAACCATGATCTACTGACCTAGGGATGAAGATGGGGAAATCAATGCAAGGCAAGGGGTCAGAGAGATAGAAAATAAAAACAGAAAAGGACAAAGAAAGGGAAGAATGACCCCTTGATAAAATATATGAGTACAAAGTATATTTAGAACAGTATACATGGCTGTTGAAAATTCAGTTTAGCTATCACAGGAATAAATTACATTGTAAAATTCATTAAAATAGAAAATAGTTATTTTAAGTAGAAAAAAAAATCAAAATATTACTATTTTATGGTATTTATGATCAAATAAATGCAGCCTTAGTGAGCATTTCAACTATGATAAAAATGAAAAAAATATTAATGATTCCAAATAT